>NC_043704.1:149702530-149717966 GCF_006229205.1 Suricata suricatta
TCTTCCAAAATATGTCCAAGCATACTTATTTGAAGTTGAATTATTCATCTTTTAAATGTCTATTGATTTATTCATGAAAGAGAGAGAAAGAAAGAGCATGAGCAGGGGGAGGGGCAGTGAGAGAGGGGATCTGAAGAATCTGAAGCAAGTTCCAGGTTCTGAGCATTCAGCACAGGGCCCAAAGCAGGGCTCAAATTCATGAACCATGAGATCATGACCTGAGTTGAAGTCAGACACTCAACCGACTGAGCCACCCAGGTGCCCTGGAATTATTCACCTCTTTCTTTTATTGAAAAATTTAAAATGCTTTTATTTATTTTTGAAAGAGAGAGAGTGTGTGTGAGAGAGAGGGAGAGGTGTGTCAGAGAGAGGGAGATTCACAGAATTCGAAGACAGGCTCCAGGCTCTGAGCTGTCAGCACAAAGCCCAACACAGGGCCGAACCCACGAACCGGGAGATCATGACCTGAGCCAAAGTTGGACACTTAACCAATTGAGCCACCCGGGAGCCCCGAATTAGTCATCTTAAAAATGTAATTCACACTCATACATCGCTGGTGGAAATGTAAAGTGGTATAATGACTTTAGACTGCCACCCCACAGTTAGCACACACCTAAAAGGAATGAGCCCTTGTCCAAAAAACATGTACAGAAATGCTCACCAAATATGTATTCACAACAGCCCAAAACTGGAAATGACCCAAATGTCCATCAACAGGAGAATGGATAAGCAGACTGTGGAATGCTCATAGAATGGAATACTACTCAGCAATAAAAAAGAACTAACCACTGAGGATGCAACTAGATAACTGAACCTCACTAGGCTTGTGTCGAGCAAAAGAAACAAGACACAAAAGAGCCCATACTATATGATCCTATTTACACGAAGTTCAAGAGAAGGTGAAAGCGATCTCTGGGGTAGGGGCCCTCTGGACTGGGAAGGTTGGCTAGAAAGAGGCATGAGGGAACATTCTCATGTGGTGGAAATGTTCTGTGCTTTGGTGTACGAATATGTAAGAGTTCATCAAACTTAAGATTTTTAAATTTTACTCTGTGTGACTTATACCACAGTTTCAAAAAACGCTCATGGGATGCCTGGGTGGCTCAGTCAGTTGACTGTCCAACTCTTGATTTCAGCTCAGGTCATGATCCCAGGGTTGTGAGATTGAGCCCTGGGTTCTGTGGGGTCTGCGCTGAGCATGGAAGCTGCCTAGATTCTGTCTCTCTCTCCCTCTACCCCTCTCTCCTGTTTGTACTCTCTCTCTCACTAAGAAAAAAACCAAAAACTCATATATGTATGTGGATGTGTATATGGCACATATATAAACATACTGTACACTCACTGTAAATACACATACTTACCATAGATATGTGCATTATCTACATATATAAAATATATGCACATCTGTATGTCTTCTATATCCGTATATAGCATATCACGTACATATTACTGTTTCCAAATCTAATTCAGGAAGTTGCTCTTCAGCCACTTTTCTTTTACCTCCAGGCACAGTTTTGATTCTGTTTCCTCAAGATCAGTCTCCTTCTCCTTAAATTTTGATTTTATTCTTATGATATATTATTGGCAAAAATGCATTTTAAGCTTTTAATATTTTCTGAATGGGTAACTCATCCGGGGTCATATGGTTTTACCCTTGAAAACACCAGGGAACAAGCCCCTTCTGCCTGAACACACGACACAAGCTTTCTTCTTCCGAGACCTTAGTGCTGCCCCAGGATCCATGAGAAGTGGGAAAGGTCCTCTTGGCTCTCAGACCTCCATGCTGGTTCTGACCTACATTCCTTCACACATGCTGTTCCCTATGCGTGGAAAACCCTTCCTTCTTTGTCTGACTTCTATACATCCTTCAAAACCCAAGCATCCTTGATATCCTCCCCTTGGCCTTTATCTGGTTTTATGGCCTCTGCATCAGCTTTCTTCCCTCTGGACGCCAATGGTCTTGTCCACCTCTGTGAATTTCCCCAGCTCGTGTCAGGGGGTGAGGCTGCCTCGGCTTTGCACCCCCTTCCCGGCACAGCGCCCAGCCAACATGAGGGGTGCAACTGGTCTGGAGGTGGCTGCAACATGACAGCCAAATCCTCAGTTTCCAGGACAGCACAGCTGCTGCACGGGGTGCTCATAATTGAAAATCTCCAACACTGCAAAGGTTCGCTTGGAGATGGGGAGAAATGAAATGTTCACAAAAATAGAAGTGCCGTTGAGGGCACCTGTGTAAGTGGGAAGCCTCTCTTTTCTGTGGAGACTAATTGCCCCCAACGGGCTAATGGCCAATAAAGAGGAATGAAGGTGCCAGAACTATTTATAAAGGTCTGGCTCCGGTGGCTTTGATAAATTTATCATGAAATGCCCGCCAAACCCCCTCCCCAGGGGGGCCCGCTGCTCCTGCGACCACAACTTGAGAGAGGTTTAAGGTTCTGCCTAGGGCAGGGATTCAGGAACATCACGTGCCTGAGTGTGGGGGCGGGGCGGGGGGAGGAGAGCTTTGGGGAGCTGGGAACCTGGCTGTCTGGACGTGCGTGTTATCAGAGACCGCACCTTAGACACGGCCGTGCCAAATCTTCGCGCCTTCTCCCTACAGCTCCTGGTTAGAAAGACACATGGAGACCTGCCCTAGGGAATTTAAAATACAGGCTTCCAATCTAGAAATCAGATGGACGTTAGTAACTCCTGGGGGTAAAAAGATAAAATATCTGAGTAAAAGCCTCAGTTCTACCCAAGATTTGTGATCCCAGAGGTCTCTCCAATGTGTCCACCCCCACCATCTTCCACCCCTTCCAGGCCTCCAGGGATTTCCTTCACCGTAGGAAGTATTTTTAGAGAACGAAGGAAGGAAGGAACAAAAGAAGGAAGGAAGGAAGGAAAAAAGAAAGAGAAAGGAAGGAGGGAAGGAAGAAAGGAAGGAAGGAAGGAATGAAGGGAGGGAGGGAGGAAATCAGTGGAGGGAAGAGGAGGAAAGAGGTCAGGCGCGGGGACCATCATGGGGCGGCTCAGGCCCTCTCCAGGAAGCGCAGGGGAGACAGAAGTGCTCACAGCAGGGGCGTCTGGAGGGCTCAGTTGGTTAAGCTTCCAGCTTTGGTTCGGGTCGTGATCTCGTGGTTCATGAGATCAAGCCCCACATTGGGCTCTGTGCCGTGAGCCTGTCAGTGCCGAGCCCACTTTGGATCCTTTGTCCCCTCTCTCTCTGCCCCTCCCCCCTCTCAAAAATAAATAAACACTTTAAAAATAGTGTTAACAGCACCTGAAAGTAACATGTCTCCATACATTCATGGAAAACGGTATCTTGCTGCTTGTGATTCTCTTCTGCTCTAAAAAAGTGGAACTTGGTTCTATGAATCTTGAAGCTCCAATATCCAGGCAGGAGGCAAAAAGGAAAGGAAAGTCCAAGGAGCCGCTGCATGATGTTGAAGCGTGTTCGGTAGGAGCTAAGGCCAGGCTCCCCTGGCCTGAGTTTCGGAGGAGGCTTCACTACACTCGCCATCGGCTAGGCAGGGAGATCTGAACCACCTCCCCGCGTGCAGATGTGCCGAGGAGGTGGGAGCCCCCATCTGGATCGGGGATCTAAAAATAACATCGGAGTGTGCAAAGAGGATTTGTGGAGAAAGTCTCTGCAGAACGCTGCAGAGAGGCCCTGGAGGGTTGCATGGAGTTATCAGAGACGCACCTTCCACACGTCCCCAGGGCATCTGGTCTATACTGAGTGAGCTTCAACGGGAGCATCCAGAGGGCTTCCTCTGGGTTTTCTGAAATTAGACGGCAACATGGCCTCAGGCTGTGCTCCTGCCCAGGAAATCAAGGGGGCGTGGCCAGGTGTGGTACCAGATGTGGGCCATGCTAAGTCCTGCTCAGGGGTCTGAACCCTGAGGTCCGACAATGTTCAAGGCACCGGGGGTACAGCAGTGATCAGATCAGGAAAACAACCCTGCTTGTGTGAAGCCCACACCCCTGTCTGGGGAGAAATAACACAGACAGACAGACAGACAGACAGAGAGAAACGGCATAAACCAGATCGGGGCAGACGGGCCTCCAGGCCCCCTCCTCGGAGCAGCTCGCTCTTAGGTTGTGATGATTGGCCTTTAAATGAGGTTTTATTTGAACGTACAGCCCCCAAGGCCAGAGGACGTCCATCCTCGGAGAGCAGAGCTCCCTCCACTCACCCCCAGGACACCCCGAGCCGCATCGGGGGGCAGACATGCCATCTCCGGCATCAGTGTTCTTTCCAGAGTTTATCCTAATGACAGGGCTGCAAACAGGCAGTCTCCCCAAGTCACACAAAATTCAATTTCCTGTCACTTCCAGTGAAAGCTCTGCTTCTGAGCAAATGCGATTCCAAGGAGTCACCGAGACTCACGCTGCCAACAGGGCCTCCGGTGTCTAGTTTGGATCATTTGAAAATGCCTGGATTAAACCCGGCTCTCCTGGAAGTGTCAGCGGCTGAGTCAGGAGGTGTGAATTCTCGGCCAGCTTGCCAAGTGCAGGACGCTCGTCTTGGTCACACGTTCACTTTCCTCGGTGACGAGGCCCGAGTCTTACTCAAACGGGTACATTTTTAGCCCGGCGGCTGAGGAGAAGCAGGCTCGCTCGCGGGGGGGGGGAAGGCCCCGGTGCCCTTGGGCCCCGGAGGCCCCGGAGAGCAGACTGTGCCCATCCCGGGCTTGTTCGGAGGACCCGCCCGGAGGCGTGCTGGGCTGCATCCAGCACTTCTCAGTTTCCGAAAGTCCCAGAGGCCTTCTGTCCTCGGCCCTGAGCACATGCACAGGGACGAGCTGGGATCTCTCATGCGGTGCCTCAGGCATCGGTTCACGGGACACAGACGGTGACAGTCCCCTCTGGGAGGCAGCACCGGGAGCTGACCGCTGTGTTTTCTGACAGATGCCAGGGGAGGAGGGTGTGAACACACCAGGTACCCCTGTCCTGTAGTGGCCTGGCAGCTGTGACAACGGCCACCCATGTGGCCATGCCGGGACAGGGACAGGGATGACAGAGGCGGGGGATGCATAATGAGACCCTCCGTGGGAGCTGGGGTGCTGGAGGTATTCCCTTCCCCCTGCGTCCTGCTTCTGTCTCAGCCTCAACGGCTCCCAGCTCCCACGGGGACGGAGCTTAATTCACAGATAACCTAGAAACTTGGAAGACCGGTGACAGGTCAGAGCCAGTCTTCCCAGCTCCAGAGGAGAGAGAGCTCCCAGGTGGCAGGAGACAGAGCCTCTGGAAGCCGTGCAGCCAGCAGGGAGGGGACACGGGGCAGGGCCCAGGAGATGACCTGCCCCTGCCCCCTCCAGAACTGCAGGGGACTGAAGAATGTGACTGAGGCCTCAGACAGGTGTGGGCGTCCTGGGCAGAGGGGCCCACACTTAGCGGTGCCAGATAAAATGCAATGCTTGGGACATACTTACACTTTTATAAAATCCCACTCATTGTTTACCTGAAATTCAAATTTACCCAGGAGACCTGTATCTTTGCTAAGTCTGGCTCCTCCCCTCCTGGGGGAGGACCTGAGAAGCCCCCTCGCCTTACATATGAGGAGGAAGAGCAGGCAGGAAGGGGCTGCAGGGCACAGGGTCTGGGACAGCCTTGGGGACATTGCCGCTCATGGCCAGTCGCAGAAGGAAAATGTTTGCTGCGCCGCAGAGGGACGCCCGGAGCCCCTGTGAGCTTCCAGAAGCCCAGTGTGCAGGACACAGCGCCCCCTGCAGGAAGCGTCTGCTTGGACCGCACAGTGTGGCCTGAGAGGTCCCCAGGACCAGATCGCGCGCTCTCTCTCTCGCTCTCTCTCTCTCTCTGTGTGTGTCCCTCTGTGCAGAAATAACAAAAGCCCACACTTACAGAGCACCTGCCATGTACCAGGGACTGTTGGCTTAGCACTTTCTAAACAATTGTGCTCTGTCCCCTCCTCTAATCTCCACAACAACCCCACAAGGTGGGCAGGTTCATCTCCACTTTCCTGATGAGGAGACAGAGACAGAGAAGAGAGACGAGCATCCCCGAGCCGTCTGGCCGGAAAGAGACGACGGAGGTGTGAGGCCAGCTGTTTGGGTCTGGAGCCCACACTCTAACCTCCATGCTCTACAGCCCGTATCCCTGGACGTGGGTGTAACAGCAAGTTACGGAAAACCCAGTTAGCAGTGACCTATCACAAGTCTGGAAGTGGACAGGCCAGACTGGTGACAGCCCCACAGTGCCTCTCCCAGACTTCCCTCTGCCCTCCCTAGGTGGCTTTCATTTGTCCTTTATTTGATGTTTATTATTTTGAGAGAGGGAGGAGACAGAGCATGAGCAGAGGAGAGGCTGAGAGAGACAGGGAGACACAGAATCCAAAGCAGCTCCAGGCTCTGAGCTGTCAGCACAGAGCCCGACATGGGGCCAGAACTCATGAGCTGTGAGATCATGACCTGAGCCGAAGTCGGACACTCAACCAACTGAGCCACCCAGGCGCCCCATCTAGGTGGCTTTCAAACTCATGGTCCAAGATGGCCGCTGGAGCCCCAGCCATCACTTCTGTGTTCCACAGAAGAGGAAGAAGGGGAAAGGGCGAGTTCCTATCCTTCCAAACTCTCCCAGGAGGCCACACACACTACCTCTTAGTGATGTGGCCTCATCTTGCGGCAAGAGAGTCTGGGCGCGTTATCTTCGGCTAGTTGGCACCATGTCCAGCTGCAAGTAGGACATAATAACAGGAGAACACGATTATTGAGAAGCAGTAGCAGTCTCTGTTACACCGTCTCTGAAACGTGAACGTCCCCAGAACATCCATCTCTACTACATGTCCCTTTACCCAAACCCCTCCCTTCACTCCACCGTGGTCAGAGAGAGTGGCTCCTCAAGGCATCGGTGAAGGGCTCACGAGGCTGCAGACTTGTTTGTGTTAGAGGTGGCGTAGCCTAGTGGTTAGGGGAGAGGGCTCTGAAGCCGGCCCAGCGGGGATGGAATCCCAGCTCTGCTGTGTGACCTTGGACACCTACAGAACTTCTCTGTGCCTGTTTCCTCGGGTAGAATGCGAGGATGATGATAACTTTTGCGAGGAGGAAACGAGTTGAGTCACGTAAAGATCTTTGAGCAAGCCCTGAACACAATGAGCCCTCAGTAAATCATAATTCTGGAAGACGGGCGCTTTCCTTATAGCTGCTGTCCCAGCAGGATCGTTAAGGAAACAGGGGCATGAGTCCAGCCCCTGCCCCGGGCCCGGGTGTGTCAGCAGCGGGGCAGGGGTTCTCGTGGTCTCGGGGGCTCCAGAGCTCTGCTCCCTTCCTTACACCTCCACTCCTTTCACTGACGTCTTGTGAACCTGCCAGCCCAGTGGTGTCCTGAGAGATCTGGGAGTGACTGCACTGCCACCTGGTGGCGATATGGCCAAACGGCCTGTGGCTGGGGCTCCCCTCGCCCCAGGACAAGGGCACAGAGAAAAGGACCCTGTGGCCACAGAATACAACAGGTTCCCAAAGCCTCTCTGGCAGCTTTGTCCCCAGAGGACTCCGGATTCTCACGATTGGAATCTCTCCTTCTAGAAAAGGCATCTTGAGATAAATGCTTGCCAACGTTTTTATGTGTAATTAACACATCAACGTCCTGGGTGTTTACCTGGTCAGCTCGGGCTTGCAAAGGGGACAGAAGGTCCAGGGGGTGACACACAGGACTCCCATAAATGTTGACAGGAAGATGCAATTCAGGAGTCAGGCTTAAAGCACGGCCCTCACCCAAAGAGGTCAGGTTTGGGTGGGGGCACTGAACTCAGCACTTTTTATAACTCTGTCCCCATCTGGCCTTCTTCCGTGAACTCTCCAAGCTGGGTGGAGGACGGGGGGTAACAATTCTTAATGAGGAACACAGAGCCATCTGCGCTCTGGACCCTGGGACGTGTCCAGCCTCCTGTCCCCTGCCCTACGCCACACCCTTGGGCAGTTCCACACTTAGGGAAGAGTTATTATCTGGGGTGCTCCCTGCAAACCCACATTCCGGGAGACGCCCTTCATCCCTGCAGAAGAGAGAAAATGTCTTTTTATCTAGGTCCTGGGCTGAGGCTCCGTAACGGAAGACAGAGTCACAAGAGCAAAAAACGGACTGAAGTTTATTAACTCCTCTATCGTGCATGTAACATACGGAAGCACCTGGAGAGGAGTAACTCAAAGGGATGCTGAGGGCTTCTGTGCCGTCTTAGACCTAAAGGAAAGGGGCGTGGGGTTCAGGGTGGGCGAGGCTGCTAGGGAAGGGGCTGGAAGGAGGGGAAACAGGGCTATTTAGTGAGGTTTGCTACGCAGATGTAAGTTGTGTCTGCTCCATGGATGAGCGTTGTTAAGACTCCTCCTCTTCCTGGCACAGGAGACAGACTTCTCTACACACAGAACTTCCCTTTTAATGAGCATAAATTTACTTTACCAAAGGAAAATTTATTCCCTGTTTCTAGAGCTTTTTCCTGCACCTGCTGGGTCTTAATGACTCAAAATAATCTATACGCTAGGGGCTCGGGGTGGCTCAGTTGGTTAAGCTTCAGACTCCTGATTTCCACTCAGGTCAGGATCTCACCCAAGAGACGGTGCCTCAGTCAGGCTCTGTGCTAACGGCCCGGAGGCTGCTGGGAATTCTCTCTCTCTCTGCCCTTCCCCCACTCACTCATGCTCTCTCTCGCTCTCTCTCACTCTCAAAACAAACAAACAAACAAACAAACAAATAAAAAGCATTTTCTAAAGAATCCATATGCCAAAGAGGCGCACTTTGGGCTGGTACATTCTGGAACACTTAACTCCCTAGCACTAGGTCCCCGTTGTGGGACCCCCCCCACCCTGCATTCTGTGTGGGTGACACCTTGGGTCACAGCTCCACGGATGCCAACACGCAGGGCGCCTCCAGTGGCCCGTGCGCCCTGCAGAACGCCTGCCGCCGCCATTGCCATCCACACCGCCATGACGGGCAGTCGTCTCCACAACCACGTCCTGGGCTCCAGGCCATAGCTGATTGGTCTGGGGTGGGCCCAAAACCACATGGAGCTGGCCAGAGAGCTCCCAGTCCCAAATGCAAAACTGAGACGAGGTTCCAAAATCAGATTGGTTGGGGGTCAGATAAAGCAAGTGTGTGTGACCGCCCTGAAGTCCGAGTCACAGGCCCCGGCCAGATCGCCCTGCCAGGGCAGGTGCCCCCATCTGGTGCTGCTCGGACTGTCTTTTCCCCGGAAAACCATCTGCTGCCTTCGACCATCCACCTACCCCCCAGCTGATAGCCACGGGGCTACAGAAGGCCAGCCTCAAGGCACAAGAACCCTGCAGAGGCTGTGCATCCCGGAGCACCCCCACCCCACCCCTGCTCCGCCCTCTCCTTCCCATTCATGCTTCGTCCCCAGCTTCCCTTGAGAATACTGCCCCTAACAGATCACCCAAATCCGTCTCTCTGCCTCTAGGGAACCCACCTAAGGCAGCTGTGTTCTGCCACCTGGACTAGAAGCCAAGGGAGCCAGACCGTGGGGAGAGAACAGCAAAGGTTCTCCGCTTGACCAAATTTAGATGGCTTTTGGCCAAGTCTCACCTTTGGCCTATAAAAGCTGCAGACTCAGCACGAGTGATTTTGTGCATCCCGCACTAAAGGACTTGAACAAACACCAGCACAGCCCCCAACAGCTCAAGGGTGCATCCTTAGGATGTCCCCCCTTACAGCGCCTGCCTGAGGGAGGTCAAGGCTGCCAGGGGAATCAGTGCTTGCTGCAGTCCCTGAAACCCAGCCCCCCACCCTTAGTGCAGGTCCTGAGAAAGCCTGCACTTGTGAGTCCTTCCTCTCCCCTTGACACGTGGATCTTCCACCACCAGACTGTCTTCTCAAGGACTCAGGTGCTCTCTCTGTAAAATGGGAACATTGAGAAGATAACTTCTACTCCTTCCTATCCAACCCTCCCTCCCAGTCCTCGGGCACCTTGCTTTAATTTGCACTACCTCCGGTCCCAAGGACGTGAGCTTGCTTCTCCGCTAGATGGGCACCAATGACCAAGCCCAGCCTCTGCTGCAGCTCCCCCCGACGCTTCCTTCAAAGTGCCCAGTCGTCTCTGTGAAAAATGAACTTGAGTTCAGTTCACACTGGACCTTCCTGACCATCGCAATAGTCACAACTGAATAGTCTATCCTTACCTCATTAGCCAGCATCCAGATTTCGCTTTGACAAGAGAAACGAAGCAACTATCCAATGGGCAGTAGGTGGGGGAAATGGGAACCAGAATTTCTGGCACCCACGTCCTAGCTTCCCGGGCATTCGTGGGCACTTCATCCCTGCCTGTAGCCCCATCAGATGCCTTGTGACATAGTGTGTCCCCACGTCCTGCTTAAACAAGCTCATGTCAGTTTCCATTACCTGTAAGGAGTTCAGCCTTTACTTGCAAGTTTCCTCCTCACGCTGTGCCCTTCTCTTCCCTGCGGTCTGCCGGCCTATGCCTACCCGTCTTCCTGCACAGCTCCAAAATCCACTCCTCCCTGAAGCCTGCCCTGAGAAGCCCCTCTGCAGCCCCTGGAGTGTGCCTCCACGACACCCAGAGCGCCTTGAACACTGCCTGCACGTTTGGCTTACAGTCACAGAAGTCCTTGTAGTTTATACAGGAATATAAACTCCTGTACAACAGAACGGGAAAAATGTGTGCTTCGCTGGAAAACTATGCGTTGTTCAGAGCATGCTGGTTCCGGTTATCTGATCCTGATTTCACGTGAAGGAATTTGCAACTCTGTAAATCACAGACAACTGACAGCAACGCAACATCATCCTTGCCTAGAGACGAGTAAGGAAACTGTGCAAGCGGGGGCGCCTTCCCTTCCGCGGAAAGCCAGTCTTGCTTCCAAGACTTCCAATCCATCTGTAAATGGGTCTGTTCTTTCTGGTTGTGAAATTTTTACCAGTTTGCTCATTAGTGAGCTAAATAAAAATTTTAACATGTGTTCATCTTTATACCTGCATGAGAGTCTTGATTCTGCCAGTTTTGGAAAATCACTCTTTAACAGAAAACTGGGGTCTCTTTTTTATATAATTCTCGTAATCATGGCTGCCACGAACTGCACACGGGGGAAGGGATCGTGCTCTCAGTGCTCCGTGTGGAGTGGAGATGTCAGCAGCGTCATTCACTGAATAAAACGGACCACAGCTGGAAGAGCAGTCCCTGGCACAGAGCAAGGCTCGAAAACGTTACTTGTAACGAAGTGAATACATCTCAACAATGCCAGGCAAAGCTGTTTTCATTCCCATCTTATGTTTTTATTTTTAATGTTTATTATTTCTGAGAGAGAGACAGAGCACGAGCAGGGGAGGGGCAGAGAGAAAGGGAGACACAAAATGCAAAGCAGCCTCTAGGCTCTGAGCTGTCAGCACAGGACCCGACACGGGGCTCGAACCCACGAACTGTGAGATCATGACCTGAGCAGGAGTCAGATGCCCAACTGACTGAGCCCCCCAGGTGCCCCTTCATTTCCGTTTTGAAGATGAGGAGGCTGAGGCACACAGCTCTAGATGATAGCGTGAGGATTCAAATGCCTTGGGTCCTTCGATGAAACTTAAAGGGGAAACACATTTCATTACATTTCCTTTTGCAGAAGTGCGGAGATTATTCCAAGAGGAACTGCCAACAGAATTCTCCTTAATTCTCTTTGGCCTGAACTGCAGAAGATGTCCTTTCGTGAAGCAGTCACCAAAGGAATGAACTCTTTCTTAGGCCATCTGGCCACTCCTGGAGCTGGTGACGCAGTCACACCCGGGGGCGGGGTCTGAACAGAGCAGGTGGGGCCACAGGCAGGAGTGTCCACTCCACAAGCTTGGCAGCTGCCTCTTCCCCACTGAGCTTGCCGGCCTAGAATCCATGTTATTTTTGTCTAGTTAATTTTTAGATTGTCATATTTTTTTTTACATATGTCATTTACATCAATGAAATGCAACTATTTAAAATACATCATTCCACAAGTTTTGACCCATGTGTCGATCCATGTAACCACCACCCCAAGATACGGAACATTTACGTCACCCCAAAGGGGGCTTTTGTGGAACTTTCCAGTCAGTCCCACACCCCTACCAAGAAGCAGGCAGTCACTGTTCTTATTAGGATCTAGAGACTAGGTTTCCCTCTTGTAGAAATTCTCACAAATGAAATCAGACCGTATGTACTTTCTAAAGTCTGGATTCTTTCACTTAACGTAGTATTTTTGTGATTCATCTCTGTTTTTGTATGCATCTGTAGTTTGTCCTTTTTCTCAGTGGGTAGGACCCATTCCTACAATGCCACAAGCTCTGTATCCATTTTCCTCTTGAAAATATTTGGATTGTGTCCAGTTAGGGACTTGTGAACAAAGGTGCTGAGAATATTCACATACAAGTCTTCTCAGATCTGTGTTTGCTTGTTTGTTTATTTATTTATTTTTATTTTTTGTTTTATTTGAGAGAGAGAGAGAGAGAGAGAGAGAGAGAGAGAGAGAGAGAGAGAGAATCTTAAGCAGGCTCGATGCTCAGTGTGAAGCTCAATGTGGGGTTCAATCCCATGACCCTGGGATCATGACCTGAATCGAAATCAAGAGTTGGACACTCAATCTACTAAGCCACCCAGGCGCCCCTCAGATCTGTTTTGAAATTGTTTTCCCAGCTCAAGGATTCCAGATCACAGGGGAAATCAGCCCCCACCCACATGCAGCAATGGCCCAGGGACCCATGCAAGACTTGATTTCCACCCAGGCGCCGTTTCTGGCCCAGGATCCGAGGCGGCCAGGCTGAGATTTCACTCTTGTTAGAGATCGCAGGGAAAACACCACCATCCCGGTTCTGTATTTGACCCCCGGGCACATCCAGGGAAGGCCTCAGCAACTTTCGGGGAGAAGGACTATCCACTCCAGCGCCCAAGGTGTGCGTTTCCCCCACCTGCACCCACTCCTGCCGTGTCACACAGCTCCAACCCAGCTCACCTCTGCAGACGTGGCTGCAAGGACGGAGAGCTTGCTTTGTTTCTTAGGTTTTTCCTTAGATGCTTCTTCTCTCTCCTTCCTTCCTTCCTTCTCTTTAAGCTCACCTGAGGTCTATTCGGTCATCCACTCATTAAGTACTTATTAAGTACTTAGTATGTACCAGGAATTAAGGATATAGCATTGAACAAAAGACGAAATAAAAGCACCATCAACAGGAAATCAAACCTTGTGTTCAGGTGCACTGAAGGGCTACCCTCAATAACATGCAATGAGGTAGAGAACATCTAAGAAACACTACAATTCTCAGCCTCCTTGTAATTTTTCGGGGTCACAGGACTAGTTCTGACCTTGGACTGTGAACAGTAGTTGACCCGTCCGGCAGGTCGGTCAACGCAGGTCCTGAGGGAGGGAGTGAGAATTGGGGGGCAGGGGACACAGAGAATGGAGGCAAGACAAGTCTCTGATCAAGCCTCATTTATTGAGAGAACACACACGTCTTATAAAGGCAGAAAACAGGCAGCTGACGTAAGTCAGTTGCTAAGAAACAAGGGCGAGGATAAGGGAGAAACTAAAACTGCAGCTTCAGCACAGCACAGCGCCTGGGAAACAGATAAGAAGGCCCAGCCTACAGGCTCTGAGCCTGGGAAACCAATAACGCAGCTCCGCTGAGCTAGGAGTGATGACACAGTTCTGTTGAGCTGGGAGTGATAACACAACTCTGCAGAGAACGTAGCTCTGCTCTGTGGGCTGCTGATCTTGCAAGGTCGAGGCACATAGCTTTTCTTCTCTGGGAGCTCCCCACAAGTAGTGACATGTAACATTCCTGAGTTGAGGCAAAGGGTTCCCCAGGGACAGTTCTCCAGTCCCCTCTTCCTCAGGTCATTGGCCACCAGCCCCAGACGTGGCAACTACAGAAATGATGGTGTTTTGTTCAGTGTGCTGGAGACACTGAGCAACAGTGCAGCAGTCTCGCACCGCCCTCCCCTCCCCTGCCAACATGTGGTGGGATTCTGTTGTGTTAAATCGCTGAGATTTGGGAGATGTCTGTGAGCACGACATAACCTATCCAATCCTGACTGATGCAGAAAACCAGTACCAGAAAAAAATTCTGCTGTGACGAAAACCTAAAAACTGGCTTAACAGTCAGACCACAGGTAGCAAGGAAATAGATACAGAAGTTGGGGAAGATGACACTCCAGGGGGCACGGGGAGAAAACATCTGAGAGACTGTTCCCTGCAATAATTTAGGAGGCAGCGCACGTGACTCATAACCGTGTAGCTATCGGGGAAGCTTGGAAATCAAAACAACGGTAGTACCTGGTAATACTGGCCTCATTGGCGAGATAATACAGGAAAGAGAAATAAAACTGAACAGAGAGAATTAAAAAAAAAAACAGAGCATTTCACATTACCAAAACACCAACTGTTTGGACACCCTAACTACCAGAAGATAAATTGAGGAAGCCCCCCAAAACTCAGACTTTCAGCAAAGATCAGGCTAATAGTGGAGCCTCCCCACAGAAGACTGATGGCCTCAGAGGACCCTCTTCTGCGTGAGTGCCCGGTGGGACGGCACAGGGCGGGGGGGGGGGGCAAGCAAAGAAACATGGAGATCTCAGAACTAGACCTTGGAAAGAACTATATTTATGGTTTCAGTGACATGGAACCCATGACGACAGATAGACAATAAATCTGCTAACCTTTTGAACTGCCAAAGAAACCGTTCTGGACTAAAAGGATTCTGTGACTCCTCAAGATTTACACTGACCCCTAA
This sequence comes from Suricata suricatta, assembly GCF_006229205.1. Classification (NCBI taxonomy): domain Eukaryota; kingdom Metazoa; phylum Chordata; class Mammalia; order Carnivora; family Herpestidae; genus Suricata; species Suricata suricatta. The sequence continues at coordinate 149,717,225 of NC_043704.1, forward strand.
CCTCCAACTCTCCTTTGTTTAGCAGGAAGTGAGCTAAGCAATCTAGGCAGCCCCCAAAGAGAGTATATTCCCACCCCCCCACCTCAGATTAGCCAAGGATAATAAAGAAGAAAAAGAGGGGCACCTGGGTGGCTCAGTTGCTTAAGCATCCGACTTCAGCTCGGGTCATGATCTTGTGGTTTGTGGGTTCGAGCCCCACATCGGGTTCTGTGCTGACAGCTCAGAGCCCGGAGCCTGTTTCAGATTCTGTGTGTTCTTCGCTCTCTACCCTTCCCCCACTCATGCTCTGTCTCTCTGTGTCTCAAAAATAAAGTATATTAAAAATTAAAAAAAAAAAGAAGCAGCAGCAAGAAATAAAGAGAATTTCTCAGTCCCACAATAGGGGCAGTCACAAGATTACCCAGTAGAATTTCAGAATTGCTTTTGAGACACATTTGGAGATCGTGGAAGAGCCTGGCCTGAGACATAAATTTGAGAGACATGACTATATACAGAACTATTTGAGGCTGTAGGTCTGAAAGAGATTAACAAGACTGATGGAGAAGGTGGTCCAAATAATGAGACCAGGGAGGGACCCTGGCAGGTTTAAAAGTCCCGCCGGATGAGCGGGAACCAACAAAGGGGCCTGAGAAAGAGGATCCGCAGAGGCGGCGGGAGCTGATAGAGCAGAGGTTCCCCGGCCAGACGAAGAAAGGGGCCAAAGAACAGCGTAGAGCCAGCTTGTTTGTGCATAGCTGAGAAC
>NC_043704.1:149718066-149720240 GCF_006229205.1 Suricata suricatta
TCTTCCAAAATATGTCCAAGCATACTTATTTGAAGTTGAATTATTCATCTTTTAAATGTCTATTGATTTATTCATGAAAGAGAGAGGAAGAAAGAGCATGAGCAGGGGGAGGGGCAGTGAGAGAGGGGATCTGAAGAATCTGAAGCAAGTTCCAGGTTCCGAGCATTCAGCACAGGGCCCAAAGCAGGGCTCAAATTCACGAACCATGAGATCATGACCTGAGTTGAAGTCAGACACTCAACCGACTGAGCCACCCAGGTGCCCTGGAATTATTCACCTCTTTCTTTTATTGAAAAATTTAAAATGCTTTTATTTATTTTTGAAAGAGAGAGAGTGTGTGAGCAGAGGTGTGTCAGAGAGAGGGAGATTCACAGAATTCGAAGACAGGCTCCAGGCTCTGAGCTGTCAGCACAAAGCCCAACACAAGGCCAAACCCACGAACCGGGAGATCATGACCTGAGCCAAAGTTGGACACTTAACCAATTGAGCCACCCGGGAGCCCCGAATTAGTCATCTTAAAAATGTAATTCACACTCATACATCGCTGGTGGAAATGTAAAGTGGTATAATGACTTTAGACTGCCACCCCACAGTTAGCACACACCTAAAAGGAATGAGCCCTTGTCCAAAAAACATGTACAGAAATGCTCACCAAATATGTATTCACAACAGCCCAAAACTGGAAATGACCCAAATGTCCATCAACAGGAGAATGGATAAGCAGACTGTGGAATGCTCATAGAATGGAATACTACTCAGCAATAAAAAAGAACTAACCACTGAGGATGCAACTAGATAACTGAACCTCACTAGCCTTGTGTCGAGCAAAAGAAACAAGACACAAAAGAGCCCATACTATATGATCCTATTTACACGAAGTTCAAGAGAAGGTGAAAGCGATCTCTGGGGTAGGGGCCCTCTGGACTGGGAAGGTTGGCTAGAAAGAGGCATGAGGGAACATTCTCATGTGGTGGAAATGTTCTGTGCTTTGGTGTACGAATATGTAAGAGTTCATCAAACTTAAGATTTTTAAATTTTACTCTGTGTGACTTACACCACAGTTTCAAAAAACGCTCATGGGATGCCTGGGTGGCTCAGTCAGTTGACTGTCCAACTCTTGATTTCAGCTCAGGTCATGATCCCAGGGTTGTGAGATTGAGCCCTGGGTTCTGTGGGGTCTGCGCTGAGCATGGAAGCTGCCTAGATTCTGTCTCTCTCTCCCTCTACCCCTCTCTCCTGTTTGTACTCTCTCTCTCACTAAGAAAAAAACCAAACAACTCATATATGTATGTGGATGTGTATATGGCACATATATAAACATACTGTACACTCACTGTAAATACACATACTTACCATAGATGTGTGCATTATCTACATATATAAAATATATGCACATCTGTATGTCTTCTATATCCGTATATAGCATATCACGTACATATTACTGCTTCCAAATCTAATTCAGGAAGTTGCTCTTCAGCCACTTTTCTTTTACCTCCAGGCACAGTTTTGATTCTGTTTCCTCAAGATCAGTCTCCTTCTCCTTAAATTTTGATTTTATTCTTATGATATATTATTGGCAAAAATGCATTTTAAGCTTTTAATATTTTCTGAATGGGTAACTCATCCGGGGTCATATGGTTTTACCCTTGAAAACACCAGGGAACAAGCCCCTTCTGCCTGAACACACGATACAAGCTTTCTTCTTCCGAGACCTTAGTGCTGCCCCAGGATCCATGAGAAGTGGGACAGGTCCTCTTGGCTCTCAGACCTCCATGCTGGTTCTGACCTACATTCCTTCACACATGCTGTTCCCTATGTGTGGAAAACCCTTCCTTCTTTGTCTGACTTCTATACATCCTTCAAAACCCAAGCATCCTTGGTATCCTCCCCTTGGCCTTTATCTGGTTTTATGGCCTCTGCATCAGCTTTCTTCCCTCTGGATGCCAATGGTCTTGTCCACCTCTGTGAATTTCCCCAGCTTGTGTCAGGGGGTGAGGCTGCCTCGGCTTTGCACCCCCTTCCCGGCACAGCGCCCAGCCAACATGAGGGGTGCAACTGGTCTGGAGGTGGCTGCAACATGACAGCCAAATCCTCAGTTTCCAGAGCAGCACAGCAGCTGCACGGGGTGCTCATAATTGAAAATCTCCAACACTGCAAAGGTTCGCTTGGAGATG
>NC_043704.1:149720340-149722362 GCF_006229205.1 Suricata suricatta
TTCAGACTGGACTTTAAACCTTGGAACTTAACCTGGATGTTGGACTTGGTCACTGATGGGAATCAGAACTTCACCTTGGACCTGCATTTGTCTTGGATCTGGACCTGGGTTTGGACCTCAGACTTTGAATTATAAATTGGACTTCAGATTTTGTCTTGGACCTTCAGCCTAGAATTAGATTTTGTCCTCAAATCTATGTCATTGACCTCAAACTGTTACTCACCTTTGAACTTAGAACTTGTACATGCTGTTATTCTGGGCCTTGGAAGCATACCTGGCACCTTGGACCTGGGTTTCTAATCTAGTCATGCATATTGAAACTTGGTTTTCCTACTTACATGGATATAAAATCAGAGCTGGATCTTGAACATGGACATGCATCTTGGATTTGGACCAATAATCTCAGATGTTGACCTGAGGCTTATACTTCTATCATGGGCCTGAACTTGGATATGGATGTGAGATATGAACATGTTATATTCATCCCTTGGGTGTGGATATGGATGTGGGATCTGGATGTGAACCTTGGACCTATTCTTTGGAATAGTCTTTGACTAGTTCCTTGGATCTTACCTTATCTTTGGAACTTGTACCAACTGGACCAAGGTCTTGGGCCTTGGCTATAAATCTGGCTTTGAACCTGGGGTCTGCAGCATGGATCTCTGCACTGGACCTGGACCTCAATTCTGGAAATTGTATCAGAAACTCTAATTTTAGACCTGGACTTGAGCCTTAGATGTCGTCTTTGGACCTTGTAACTAGACCTTGGTCCTTGATCCTGGATCTTGCTTTATTTAGCTTGGATATTGGGCCAAACCTTAGGCATAGAAATTGGACATGGACTTAGACATTTGACTTTGATCTTAGACTTGGACTTTGATATTGGTACTAAGATTCTGATTTTTATTTGAGCTTGTTTTCTCTCTCTTTGTGCACTTATTTTCATTTAATTTGCAGGCAGACCATACTTTTAAGATCAGTGTGTAAGACTAGTTGTTTACATATTTTGGGGAAGTGATTTTTCCCCCCATACATTGATTTAATTCATCTTGATTGCTAACTTGTAGTAAGAAATCAACATTTTTTTTTAAAGCAAGGCGTGATAATGGCTCTTTTACACATATGCTGCTTAGATATAATTTAACTCACTCTAACTTGTAGTAGGAACTTCTGAGCATTCTAGATCTAAGGTCCATTTCTGCTGTCTATGTTCAGGTCCAATATCAAGGTCCACATGTAAGGTCCTGGCAAATTCAGTTCTGAAGATCAAGTTTATGCCTATAGATGAGGCCTTAGGTCAGGTTGAAATACACTCAACAGCTAATATCCCAAAGAGAAAATTCACAAAAAACTAAAACTGCCTTCTCTGACAACTATATTTTTCTTCTTATGGGCAGATTACCCTTCTAGCCCACTTTTAGCCAATTAGCCAATTCAAGGACAAAAAAATATGACTCTACGTTCCACAGCCTATAATTTTTGCTTTTACAAAGCCTTCCTTTGTCCATGTATACATGATTAATTTCCCTTGATGATATGTAAATTTTCAGCTGTCCTTCAACCAAACATCTCTGAGGTATTCTTTGACAGTTTGGGAGCCACGAGGCTGCCCTCTCTCAGAGCTGAGCAAATAATAAGCCTGAGTGGATACCTCATTGACCCTTGAATCCTGCTTCACCTTCCTATAGCTTCTCTCGTTAAGTATGGTAATCCGACTCTTCGGTTCTCAAACATTGAATATGATCTTGGTCATGTATGATTCTATTCTGATTCTGTCTTGCCCGTGACCATTCGGTTTTCTTTGGTAGTGGCAGCAAAGTGATTTGTTATGGTTTTTTTTGACATTTTGCCTTGAAGATTATGGTATCTTCTGCAATGAAGGCATTTGTCTATCACTGGGTCACAAAGCTTTGATTTAGATCATGAATTGGTCTCAGGCACAGTGTTGAGAAGTCACTCAGGCACCTGCACATCATAAACTGTCTCTTTGTTGTGGTTTGGGGTTCTCCAAGACCATGCTCA
>NC_043704.1:149722462-149724481 GCF_006229205.1 Suricata suricatta
TGAGCATGGTCTTGGAGAACCCCAAACCACAACAAAGAGACAGTTTATGATGTGCAGGTGCCTGAGTGACTTCTCAACACTGTGCCTGAGACCAATTCATGATCTAAATCAAAGCTTTGTGACCCAGTGATAGACAAATGCCTTCATTGCAGAAGATACCATAATCTTCAAGGCAAAATGTCAAAAAAAAACCATAACAAATCACTTTGCTGCCACTACCAAAGAAAACCGAATGGTCACGGGCAAGACAGAATCAGAATAGAATCATACATGACCAAGATCATATTCAATGTTTGAGAACCGAAGAGTCGGATTACCATACTTAACGAGAGAAGCTATAGGAAGGTGAAGCAGGATTCAAGGGTCAATGAGGTATCCACTCAGGCTTCTTATTTGCTCAGCTCTGAGAGAGGGCAGCCTCGTGGCTCCCAAACTGTCAAAGAATACCTCAGAGATGTTTGGTTGAAGGACAGCTGAAAATTTACATATCATCAAGGGAAATTAATCATGTATACATGGACAAAGGAAGGCTTTGTAAAAGCAAAAATTATAGGCTGTGGAACGTAGAGTCATATTTTTTTGTCCTTGAATTGGCTAATTGGCTAAAAGTGGGCTAGAAGGGTAATCTGCCCATAAGAAGAAAAATCACAGAGAAGGTAGTTTTAGTTTTTTTGTGAATTTTCTCTTTGGGATATTAGCTGTTGAGTGTATTTCAACCTGACCTAAGGCCTCATCTATAGGCATAAACTTGATCTTCAGAACTGAATTTGCCAGGACCTTACATGTGGACCTTGATATTGGACCTGAACATAGACAGCAGAAATGGACCTTAGATCTAGAATGCTCAGAAGTTCCTACTACAAGTTAGAGTGAGTTAAATTATATCTAAGCAGCATATGTGTAAAAGAGCCATTATCACGTCTTGCTTTTAAAAAAAATGTTGATTTCTTATTACAAGTTAGCAATCAAGATGAATTAAATCAATGTATGGGGGGAAAAATCACTTCCCCAAAATATGTAAACAACTAGTCTTACACACTGATCTTAAAAGTATGGTCTGCCTGCAAATTAAATGAAAATAAGTGCACAAAGAGAGAGAAAACAAGCTCAAATAAAAATCAGAATCTTAGTACCAATATCAAAGTCCAAGTCTAAGATCAAAGTCAAATGTCTAAGTCCATGTCCAATTTCTATGCCTAAGGTTTGGCCCAATATCCAAGCTAAATAAAGCAAGATCCAGGATCAAGGACCAAGGTCTAGTTACAAGGTCCAAAGACGACATCTAAGGCTCAAGTCCAGGTCTAAAATTAGAGTTTCTGATACAATTTCCAGAATTGAGGTCCAGGTCCAGTGCAGAGATCCATGCTGCAGACCCCAGGTTCAAAGCCAGATTTATAGCCAAGGCCCAAGACCTTGGTCCAGTTGGTACAAGTTCCAAAGATAAGGTAAGATCCAAGGAACTAGTCAAAAGACTATTCCAAAGAATAGGTCCAAGGTTAACATCCAGATCCCACATCCATATCCACATCCAAGGGATGAATATAACATGTTCATATCTCACATCCATATCCAAGTTCAGGCCCATGATAGAAGTATAACCCTCAGGTCAACATCTGAGATTAGTGGTCCGAATCCAAGATGCATGTCCACGTTCAAGATCCAGCTCTGATTTTATATCCATGTAAGTAGGAAAACCAAGTTTCAATATCCATGACTAGATTAGAAACCCAGGTCCAAGGTGCCAAGTATGCTTCCAAGGCCCAGAATAACAGCATGTACAAGTTCTAAGTTCAAAGGTGAGTAACAGTTTGAGGTCAATGACATAGGTTTGAGGACAAAATCTAATTCTAGGCTGAAGGTCCAAGACAAAATCTGAAGTCCAATTTATAATTCAAAGTCTGAGGTCCAAACCCAGGTCCAGATCCAAGACAAATGCAGGTCCAAGGTGAAGTTCTGATTCCCATCAGTGACCAAGTCCAACATCCAGGTTAAGTTCCAAGGTTTAAAGTCCAGTCTGAA
>NC_043704.1:149724581-149729434 GCF_006229205.1 Suricata suricatta
TCGATTTGCTAGTATCTTGTTGAGTATTTTTGCATCTGTATTCATCAAGGAAATTGGCCTGTAGTTCTCTTTTTTTGTTGGGTCTTTTTCTGGTTTGGGAATCAAAGTGATGCTAGCTTTGTAGAATGAGTCTGGAAGTTTTCTTTCTATTTTTTGAAATAGCTTGAGAAGAATTGCCCCAATAATGAAGCAACAGAAAGAGAAATCAAGAAACTGATCTCATTCACAATTGCATGAAAAACCATAAAATACCTAGGAATAAACCTAACCAAAAATGTAAAAGACCTGTACAAAGAAAACTATAGAAAAATTATGAAAGAAATTGAAGAAGACACAAAGAAATGGAAAGACATCCCTTACTCATGGATCAGAAGAATAAACATTGTTAAGATGTCATTATTACCCAAAGCAATCTACACATTCAATGCAATCCAATCAAAGTCATAGCTTCTATCTCTTCTGACGTCATACTATGAAACTGCAGTTCAACAATAAGAAAAAAAAATTGGGAAGATGACAAATACATGGAGTGTAAACAATGAATGGGTCATCCAGGAAACCAAAGAATAAAGGGTAGATGGGAAAAAACCCAAAATGATCCCAAATTTGGAGATGCATGGATGCAATCCAAGGAGAGAAGTATATAGCAATACTGGCTTACCTCAAGAAGCAAGAAAAATATCCAATAAACAAACTGACCTAACACTTAAAGGAGCTAGGGAAAGAAAAACAAAAAAAGAACTAAGAAAAAGATGAAGAAAGCAGAGGCAGCAGAGAGTAGGGGGAAAAAGTAAAGATTAGAGTAAAAATACATGATATAGAAATTAAAAACAAACAATAGAACAGATCAAAGAAACCAGAAGCTGGTTCTTTGACATAAATAATAAAATTGTTAGACTCCAAGTCAGACTTATCAAACATAAAAAGAGGACTCTAAAACCTTTAATCCAAAATCAGAGAGGAGAAATAATAACAAAACAGAAACACAAAGAACAAAAAGAGAATATTTTGAAAAACTGTATGCCAGGGGTGCCTGGGTGGCTCAGTCGGTTAAGCGGCCGACTTCAACTCAGGTCATGATCTCACAGTTCGTGGGTTTGAGCCCCGCGTCAGGCTCTGTGCTGACAGTTCAGAGCCTGGAGCCTGCTGAGGATTCTGTGTCTCCCTCTCTCTCTGACCATCCCCTGCTCATGCTCTCTCTCTCTCTCTCTCAAAAACAAATAAATGTTAAAAAAAGGAAAGAAAGAAAGAAAGAAAGAAAGAAAGAAAGAAAGAAAGAAAGAAAGAAAGAAAAACTGCTGTATGCTAAAAATTTGGGCCACCTGGACCAAATGGATACATTCAGTACAAATACGTAAACTACCAAAACTGAAACAGGAAGAAATAGAAAACTTCCTACTTACCAGAAAAGAAATTGATCAGTAATCAAAAAACTCCCAAGAAACAAATTCCAGGGCAGATGACCTCACAGATTAAACCTACCAAACATTTAAAGAAGAGTTAATATATATTCTTTCCGAACACTCCAAAAAATACACAAGGAAGGAAAACTTTCAAATTCATTCCATCAGCCTGGTATTAACCTGATACCAAATCCAGGTAATGATTCTACTAAAAAAGAGAACTACAGACCAATATCCCTGATGACCATGGATGCAAACATTCTTAATCAAATACTAGCAAACTGGTTCCACAAAACATGACAAGGATCATTCACCCCAACCAAGTGGGATTTATTTATTCCTGGATTGGAAGTGTGGTACAGTATTCACGAATAAATCAACATGATTCACCACATTAGTAAAAGACAGCATAGGAACCATAACCATGAGATCCTTATAGATCCAATAGATATAGAAAAGGCATTTAGCAAAATACAAACTACATTCATGTTAAAAACCCTCAGCAATGTATGTTTAAAGGGAACAGACTTCTATATAATAAAATCAATATATGAAAAAATATACATGAAAAACCACAGCGATTATCATCCTTGATGACAAACAACTGACCGCTTTTCCTCCATGCCCAGGAAAAAGACAGAGGTGTCCACTCTCACCTCTGCTATTTAACACAGCACTGCAAGTCCTAGCCACAACGATCAGACAACAAAAATAAATAATAGGTTTCCAAATCAGCAAGGAAGAAAGCGGGCTTTCACTACTTGCAGATGGCATGCTACTTTATATAGAAAACCAAAAAGACTCGACCGAAAAGTTGCTAGAACTGGTACTCGAATTCAGTAAACTCACAGAATACAGAATCGATGCATAGAAATCTGTTGCATTTCTATACACTAATATTAAGGCAACAAAAAGAGAAATAAAAGAATCAATCCAATCACAATTGCACCAAAAATAAGCCTGGGTGGCTCAGTCGGTTAAGCCTCCGGCTTCGGCTCAGGTCAGATCTCACGTTTGTGGGTTCGAGCCCCACGTTGGGCTCTATGCTGACAGCTAGCTCAGAGCCTGGAGCCTGGTTCCGATTCTGTATCTCCCTCTCTCTGACCCTCCCCCTTTCATGCTCTGTCTCTCTCTGTATCAAAAAAAAAAAAAGATACCAGAAATTAAACCAACCAAAGAAGTAAAAATCATCTGTACTCTGAAGTTTATAAAACGGTGTTGAAAGAAATTGAATAGGACACAAAGAAATGGAAAGACACTCATGCTCATGGAGTGTAAGAATAAATATTGTTAACATGCTTATATTGCCCAAAGCAATCTAACATGCAATGCAATTCCCATCAAAATACCACCAGCATTTTCCAGAAAGCTAGAATAAACAATCCTAAAACTTGTATAGAACCACAATAGTCCCCTAATAGCTAAAAGAACCTTGAAAAAGAAAGGCAGAGCTGGAGACATCGCTGTGTGCTTCGGTATCTCAAGTTCTATTACACGACTTCAGTAATACTTCAGGCTACTCAGGGACTTGAATTCAGTACTTCAAGTTATATGACAAAGCTCTAGTGATCAGAGCCATATGGCACCGGCACAAAAGTAGACATATACATCTACAGGACAGAAAAGAAAACCCATAAGTTATTCACAACTACGTGGTGAACTAATCTTTGATCAAATAGATAAGTATATCCAATGGGAAAAAGACAAGTCTCTTCAGCAAAGGAAGCTGGGAAAACTGAAGAGCAACACAGAAAAGAATAAAAAAATAGATCATCTTATTATTTCATTCACAATTAATTTAAGGTGATAAAAAAGTAAATGTGAGACTTGAAAACAGAGAAATCCTCGAGGAGACCACAAGTAGTAACCACTCTGACATCGGGCACAGCACATTGTTTCTAGATATTTCTCAGGGAGCAAGGGAAGGAAAGAAAACCAAAACTGATTGACTGGGATTTCATCAAAATAAAAAGCTTGTGCACAGCAGAGGAAACAGTAAACAAAAGTAAAAGGCAACCTATGGAATAGGAGAGGACATCTGCAAGTGACACAGCTGATGAAGGATTAGTGTCCAAAATATATAAAGAACCTACACAACTAACACACACACACACACACACACACACACACACACACACACAGAAATCCATCCAATTAACAAATGGGCAGAAGACACGAATATATATTTTTCCAAAGAAAACATACAGATGACCAACAGACACATAAAAAGATCCTCAACATCACTGATCATCATGGAAATGTTGGGGCGCCTGGGTGGCTCAGTCGGTTAAGCGTCCGACTTCAGCTCAGGTCATGATCTCGTGGTTCGTGAGTTTGAGCCCCACATTGAGCTCTGTGCTGACAGCTCAGAGCCTGGAACCTGCTGAGGATTCTGTGTCACCCTCTCTCTCTGTCCCTCCCCTGCTCGTGCTGTCTCTCTCTCTCTCTCTCTGTCTCTCAAAAATAAATAAAGGTTAAAAAAAATAGAAATGCAAAATGTGACTACAATGAGGCATCACATCAGGCCCCTCAGCGTGTATGAAATGAGCAAGAGAAGGAACACCAAGGTGTTTGAAAAGGTGTGGAGAAACGGTCGTTCTGTTTGCTCTGTTGATGGGAATGCAACCTGTCGCAGCCGCTCTGGAAGATGATGTGTAACAAGTTACAAACAGCCTCATCACAGCTGTACTATGAGATGTTTACCCCAGGACTATAGAAGATGTTAGTTCAAAGGGATACGTGCGCTCTGATGTTTAGAACAACACTACGTACGACAGCCAAATTACAGAAACGGCCGAAATGTCCATCAACCGATGAATGGATTAAGATGTACTGTATACCCACAATGGAATATTACTCAGCCAGAATAAGAATGAGATCTTGCCATTTGCAGTGACATGGATGGAGCTACAGAATGTAACGCTACGTTAGAAAGAAAGAAGACAGAAAAAGACAAATAGCCTGTGATTTCCCTCAAATGTGGAATTTAAAAAACAAAACAAATGAGCAGAAGAGGAAAAAAAAAGAGAGAGGCAAATGAAGAAATAGACTCTTAAGTATCGAGAACAAACTGACGATGACCCAAAGCAGGGGGTTCTGGGGGCTGAGGAGAAGTAACGTGGTGTATGGAGTGCAATTTTCTTTCTTTTTTTAATATTTTATTTATTTTGGGGACAGAGAGAGACAGAGCATGAGCGGGGGAGGGGCAGAGAGAGAGGGAGACACAGAATCCGAAGCAGGCTCCAGGCTCTGAGCTGTCAGCACAGAGCCCGATACCGGGCTCGAACCCACGAATGTGAGATCATGACCTGAGCCGAAGTCGTAGGCTTAACCGACTGAGCCACCCAGGCGCCCCATGGAGTGGGATTTTCAAGTGAGGAGCCCCGTGTGCTGTATGGATGTGTTGAATCACCAAAATCACCAAATTGTACACCTGAAACTAATATTACA
>NC_043704.1:149729534-149733369 GCF_006229205.1 Suricata suricatta
CTCACAAAAAGTGGGCCACAATGTTTCACTTTTTAAAAATGGCGGTACACCTTCCTTTTCGGTGGGGGCGGGCCTGAGTGACATGCGGATCCACCAATGGGGAATGGGAAACACGGTGACACCGCAGCTTCCTTGCAGTTATCAGCAGCTGTGGTAACGGGCCTTGGACAAGAGAATGGGCCTTCGTTACTAAAGGAGAAGTGCTACCATCCAACCGATCTCTGATTCCCATGATGCTCGTAGCAAAAGCTCCAGGATTTTAAAGATGTCTTTTATGTACAAACAGAAACATGTGTTTTATGATAACCTGGAAGGTCAAGGGTGTAGGAAGGATTGTCAATAGTGTCTATGATTTGGTCAGAAGGCTAATTTTTCCAGGGCAGAATTTTTAACTAATTACTGTTGCTGGAAGGCCTGGTAACCAAGGCACGTGGAGCATTTTGCCATCACTGGAAAGGAGCGAGGCAAAGGCAGGCAGAGACCATCCGTTATTAGGCGAGTCCCGCCACTAAGTTGTCTTTATGACTCCCAGGTGAACTGGACCTCGTTTCCTCAAATATTTTTAGAGACTAAGGAGAAAAGGAGTAAATCTCAGTTTATTTGATCAGGCCAGCCTGAGATGTATGTTAATACCCAGAGAGCATCCTAAATGAAAGAATGAGAGGCCCAGGAGACAGGTGAAAGGGGAACTATGAACCAACAGCCTGAACAACGTGTCCGTGGACTCCACGCGGTGAGATGTGTATAACCACAATGACAGCTTGCTTTCATTAATGAATAAATACGTGCTTGACATCAGGGAACCAATGAACTCAATTGCTGTATTAACAGATTAACAATGGACCTCCTCTCCCACTCATCCTCCATGTGGTCAAAAGTACACTGACTTCTTCACTGTTTTCCACACGTGAAGCGTTGCGGTTATTTCTAACACTGTTTTCTGAATCCTGTTTCCCTCACAGATTCGGGCAGCTGTTCCTTGTACCTCTTTAAGGCTTCACCCAAACACACCTGCAGGAAGGCGGTTTCTGAACTCCTAAGTTGAGCAAAAAATCTCCTTGTGAGGCCAGGTGGGTTTGCAAGGCCTCCCACCGGCAGATGGCTGCTGGTGTCTACACCCACTCAACCCCCACTCAATTCCTGCTTGAGCACCGCCCCCCAAGGCACCTGACTGACTGATATCAGGAGTGACTTGCCTTCTTATGCTAAAAACATGTGACTTGTACCTTGTGGGAAAACTTGTTATAGGAGTTTCTTCTTATAGGAGCAAATATTACATTTCCTGAGAAAACCTGTTTTACTTCCCCTCCAGAAAACAGGCTACTGACCCCTGCTGGCAAAGACCTAACTCTTGCTTTTGCTGTGCTAAAAACATCGCCTTGTATTTGAATGCTAAAGATCCCTTCCTTCCCCATGTGATAAACATCTAGTCACCTACATAATCACTACTGATAAAGATCATGCATGAGTCTTTGACCAATCTATGTTCTGGGAAATGTTTACATACCAAAGAATCTGTCATCAGAAATCATTGTCTACAGCAATTGCCACTCCTGTTTTGTACCCCACACATTTTTTCAGTAAATAAAGCTGACTCTCAGGTCAGTGCAGAGACACCTGCCTGGTGAGCAGAAAGAAGCCGGGGCTCTCTCGCTCCCTTCTGCCAACACCGTCCATCCTTCAGGGACCCCTGGACCTGCTGGAGCTGGACTCCGGCACATAACTTCTCCAAGAATCTTATTTATAATCACATTAATGTCTATTCATCCACTTTCACTTCATTAACACTTTGGTTCTAAAATATTTCTCCCTAACCTTCTGAGCCTCCTGTTTTTTCTAATGATTCATGTATTTACATGTATTACTTGCTTTTTATTTGAAATTATTCATGAAAAATGTAAGATCTCTAAGGAAGAAAATTTGTATTTTTTTCATTTTTCCAGCACCTATAAAACCAACTAGAATTTAGTAGAGTCTCAGTGAATAAATCTTAGGTGAATAAACAAAAAATGGATTTAAAAACTAGATTAGGAAAATTTGAAATTGCTGGGTTAAATAGGTGACGGGAATCAAGGAACGCATTTGCAGTGATGAGCACCAGTGTTGTGTGGATGTGCTGAATCACTAACCTGCACCCTTGACACTGATAGTTCACTATATTTTAACTAACTGGAATTTAAAATTCTTAACTGAAAGTATTAAATAATAAAATATATATTTAAAATATAATTATGAACATAACTTTATCTACACACATGCATGTTAAGGAGGTCACGAGAGCCGGTGGTAGAACAAACCAGAGTCTGAAGAGCAGTGCCTTCAAGTCTGACAAGACAAAATTGAGAAAAGCAACTGGAAACAGAAAACAAAATTCAGAGTTTCCTGAAGTTATGCAGAAAGAAAACGTAATATAGAAAGATTATTCACCTTGCCCAATTCTGCTTGAAAATGAGCATATTTGGGTTTAAAATAATGGAGATAAATACCCATGGCCCTGTGAGTTATCAACAAGATTCAGATCAGAGGGATTTCTTTAAAGATTGAGATGATTAAATAGTTAGAGAAAGAATAGAAGCATAGGATAACAACTAGAAATTTTATTAGAAAAGGGGTCAGGTAAATGACACATTAGCTTGAGATGAAAGTGGGCTTAGTAGAATATATTCAGATAAAATCAATTAATGCATATTACTATAATAATAGACATGTTCAGTACACAGAAATAAAAGTACTGATATGCGGGGATTCAGGAGCACATGCACCCTGACGTTTATAGCAACATTATCAACAGCAGCCAAACTATGGAAAGAGTCCCTGTGTCCATTGACTGATGAATGGGTAAAGAAGACGTGGCCACACACACACACACACACACACACACACACACACCAGAATATAAATCATAAAAATAGTTAAATCTTGTCATTTGCAACAACGCAAATGGAGGTAGAGAGTACTATGCTAATTATGACAAAGACAAATGCCATATGATTTCACTCATTTGTGGAATTTAAGAAAGGAAACATACACATAGGGGAAGGAAAAGAAAAAAGAAAGGGAAGCAAAGCATAAGAAACTCCTAACTACACAGATTATACTCCAGGATGATGGAGGGAGGTGGGGGGGATGGCCTAGATGGGGGGTGGTCGTTAAGGAGGGCACTTGTTGTGATGAGCGCTGGGTGTTATATGGAAGTGACGGACCACTAAATTCTACAATGGAAACCAATTTTACCATATATGCTAATCAAATAGAATTTAAATAAAAACTTGACATAAAAAGATAAAGTGAAAGTACTGATATGGGAGAGCAATGGAAGAAATGATGAACGGATGCCCCACAGTGTGAAAGATGAAGTGGAATGTAGGGCACAAACACAGTGTCACAAAACTAAGTGTTCAGTCTTTGCACTTTATAAGACAGGAGAAAGGGGAATGTGTGCATACAATTGTAATTAGATGGGTAGGCTGAGTGGTGATAATCAATACATAGTCTTGATTTTTTCTATATTCTCAGGAAAATAGAAAGCTGAGAATGGAAAGAGAAGAGAATATGCGGAAGTTTTTATGAAAGAGGACATGGTATCCCTATTGTCGAATGAGTCCGTAAATGGGAGAAATTGACTCCGGATTGATATGATTTCAGAGTATCACTAAGAGACCACTTGTTGCCAGTGAGTATGATTTTATTTGTTTATTTTTAATTTTTTAATGTTTATTTTTGAGAGAGACACGGAGTCTGAGCGGGTGAGGGGCAGAGAGGGAGAGAGAGAATTTGAAGCAGGCTCCAGGCTCTGAGAGAGATGGGGACAGACAGACGGGGTTGGGGGGGGGGG
>NC_043704.1:149733469-149734496 GCF_006229205.1 Suricata suricatta
TCTTCAACAGGTGGTGTTGGGAGAGCTGGACAGCAACATGTAGAAAAATGAAATTAGACCACTTTCTGACACCATTCACAAAAATAAACTCAAAATGAATAAAGGATCTGAATGTGAGACAGGAAACCATAAAAATCCTTGAGGAAAAAGCAGGAAATAGCCTCCTAGACCTCAATCGCAGCAATTTCTTCCTCGACACATCCCCAGAGGCAAGGGAATCAAGAACAAAAATGAACTACTGGCACCTCATCAAGATAAAAAGCTTCATTAGGAGATTTTTGATAACTGATTCAGTATCTTCAGTGGTTATTCGTCTTTTCAGATTTCTCTCTTGCTGTTCAACTTTGGAAGTGTGTGTGTATTTAAGAGTTAGTCCATTCTTGTATGTTGTCCAGTTTGTTGGCATTTAATTTTTCATAGCATTCCCTAATAATTGCTTGTACTTCCGAGGCATTGGTTGTAATAGATCCATTTCATTCATGAATTTGTCTTTTTGGGCGCTCTCTCTTTTCTTTTTGAGAACCTGGCTAGAGACTTATCAATTTTGTTTATTTTTTCAAAGTACCAAGTCTTGGTTTCCTTAATCTGCTCAACTGTTTTTTTGGAATCTATATTGTTTATTTTTGCCCTGATCCTTATTATTTCTTCTTCTGCTCATTTTGGGGTGCTCTTACTGCTCTCCTTCTTCTTCCTTTAGGTGCTCTGTTAGATTGTGTATTTGCGCGTTTTCTAGTTTGTTGAAATAGGCCTGGATTGCAATATTATTTCCTCTTAGGACTGCCTTTGTTGTATTCCAGGGATTTTGGATTGTTGTCTTTTTATGTTCGTTTGTTTTCATGTATTTTTTAATTTCTTCTCTAATGACTGATTGGACCAATCATTCTTTAGTAGGGTTGTCTTTAACCTCCATGTTTTTGGAGGTTTTCCAGACTTCTTCCTGTGGTTGGTTTCAAGTTTCAGAGCATCGTGATTTGAAAGTGTGCATGGTACGATCTCAATTCTTATATTTATTGAGGGCTGCCCTATG
>NC_043704.1:149734596-149736252 GCF_006229205.1 Suricata suricatta
GCAGAGGGGGCGGGGGCGACGCTGGAGGCCCAGAGAGGCTGAGAACTAGCCCGAGGTCACACAGCGAGGAGGGAATAGAGCGAGATTCAAACCCGGGCAGCCCCACCCGGACCCGTCGGGCCCTCAGGCTGCCCGGCCCCTGTTCTTGCTTCTGGCTGGGCGGCAGCCGGGCAGGCTGTCTTCCCCGCAGCGTCTCTGCTGTCCGCTCCGCCCACTGACCCCTGCAGGCCTCTCTGAGGCATGATGCCCAGCACAGCAGGAGGGGAGAGGGGCCTCGGAGGGAGCCCTGGGCCCAGGGGCCCGATGTGACAGCTGCTGCGGGCCTCGGCAGGATCCAGACGGGAGGGGTTTAGGTACCATGAGTGGGGGCCCCCTGGAGTCCCAGTCCATCAGAGCCCCCCCAAGGGTCCCAGTCCATCGGAGTGCCGCCTCCCCTGGTGTCCCCGTCCATCGAAGCCTCCCCACCAGGGTACAGGTCCATTGGAACCCTCGCCCCTAGGGGTCCCCATCCATCGGAGCCCCCCACCAGGGTCCTGGTCCATCAGAGCCGTGACGCCCCCTGGGGTCCCCGTCCATCAGAGCGCCCCCCGGGTCCTGGTCCATCGTAGCGCCCCCACCCCCGGGGTCCCCGTCCATCGGAGCCCCCACCCACACTCACACCCACACCCCCCCTACACACACACAGGCACAAAAGCTCAGAGCCACTCATTCCCACTCCTGGTTCCTAACGGGCCCCGAGGCCATCCCTGTTCATTTCCAACTCATCACCGGGAGAGAAGACAGCCGAGAGCAGGCCTGGGCCCCGGGGTCTCCCGCCAGCCCCCCCCTCCCCGACCCCCCAGCCATGGCCTTGAGTCACAGCCGTGCCCAGAAGGATGAGTAAGTGGCCGCGGCCAGGACTCTGGGGAATGTCGAGGACGTGCCCAGCCTGCCTTCCGCCCGCAGACAGAGGCCACGGGCCGCGCAGGTGGCAGAGGGCCACGGGGCAGGTAGGAACTTGACGACGCCCCTCTCCTGGCCGGCCATCCCTCTGGACGGGCCCAGAGGCCGGTGCCCAGTGCCGCCAATGCTGGCCGAGGGTCTCCGGTGGCTGGAGGTTCTGTGTCATCAGCTGTCCCTACCAGGCCAGTCTGGCAGGCACGCGCTGCACCTGCCCCCAGGAGCTGAGTGTCCGAGTCGCCTTGTAACTCGGGCAAGGCCTTCACTTCTTCTGAGCCTCCGTTGTCTTCATCTGTAAAATGGGAGGGTTCTTTAGTACTTAGGACCAAAGAGAGTCCGACACTTAGTGAGACGCTGTGGTGACGACGTGGTGGCGGATTGCAGAGACCACACGCTTCCTGGCTGATTGAAACCCAGAAAGCATGCCATGAGAGGGCAAACCGCAGCCCCGCAGGCTGAATCCTGCCTCCCGGGGCCTGGACCCGGCAGTCCCAGCACCCCCCGCCCCCCGGCCTCCCTTCCCTGGGGAAGCCGGCTGTCTGGGGCAGGTGCGGCCGGTGAGGGGCCCAGACAGTCAGGGGCTGTTTGTGGGTGAAGATCCTGGTCTCCAGGGAGGAGCGGAGGGTGATGGCGGGGGGGGGGGGTTGTGTCCAAGTAGAAAGTGACCTTGGCTCGTGGGGGAACTTCCCCTGGAGAGTTGCCCAGGTCCTGGGTGCC
>NC_043704.1:149736352-149738093 GCF_006229205.1 Suricata suricatta
AGATTCTAGGTGTGTTTTGGTCTGGTAACTGAAAGGAGCTTGACTGATTAGGGATAAAAGGGAAAAAATTAAAATTAAAAAAATTAAAAATAATACACACACGCACTTGCGTGTGCGTACACACACAGAGTCAAATAAATGATGCTAAATCCTAGGTAATCCTAGATGTGTTTTGGTCTGGTTATTGAAAGGATTTTGGTTGATTAGAAGAGAAAGGGGAAAATGTAAAACTAAAGAGTTAAAAACAACACACACACACACATACAAAATCAAATAAGTGATGCTAGACCATAGGCGTCTTTTAGGCTGATTATTGGAAGGAGCATGAGAGGTTAGAGAAAAAGGGGAAATACAAAACAAAACAGTGGGAAATGTTTGACATTTTAAGGAAATGAATACAATGAAATAGAATACCATGAAATGAAGAAAGCAAAATAGAATTAGAAAAATTTACAAAAAAGTAAAAAAAAAGTAGTGGGAAAAAATAAAGAAAAATATATTTTATGAAAACTGAAACTGAAAATAAAATTTTTCTTTTTCTCATTCAGATAAGAGGAAAAAACGAAAAAAGTACAATAGACGACGAGCGCATAAAAGAAGAAAACTAGAATTATAAAACTTTACAAGAGAGTAAAAAATAGCAGTAGAAGGCAAATAAGACAAATAAGGCAAATAAGACAAAAAAGACAAATAATTTTAATAAAAATTGAAAATATAAGTGTAAGTGAATTTTTTCTCTTTCTTGATTTAACTAAAGGAAAAGAAATGAAAAAGAAAGAAAACAAAGATAGAAGAAAACTGAGTAGATGGGCCAGCGAACGAAAATGAAGGAAGGAAAAGAGAACTTGAAAAACATATGAAAAAGTAATACAAAAAGCAGGAAAACGATAAAGAAAAAATTTTTAATGAAAATTAAAACAAAAAGTAAATATTTTCTCTTCCAGTATTCAAGGAAAAGAAAAGAAATGAAAAAGAAAAGGAAAGGAAAACAGAATAGATGGGCCAGCGAGCCACATGGGGACGCTGTTACCCCAGATCGTGCCCGACCACACACTCTCGCCCCCGGGCCCGAGGTGCCACCGTGTGGGGACGCTGTTAGCACAGAGGGTGCACGGCCAGTTCTCACAGTTCGTGGGTTCGAGCCCCGCGTCGGGCTCTGTGCTGACAGCTCAGAGCCTGGAGACTGCTTCTGATTCTGTGCCTCCCTCTCCCTGACCCTTTCCCGCTCATGCTCTGTCTCTCCCTCTCTCAAAAATAAACACAGTTTCCCCATCTGTGAAATGGAGATAATGCCGGCAGCCACCTCATGGGACCGTGGGACACTGTGTGTGGAAAGGACATGTCGTGTAAGTGCTCCACAGTCCCCGGGCTGAGCCAGGCAGCTTTGGCTCCGAGAGCGAGGAAGTGCTCCCCTCCTCGGAGGCGGGGCACACACTGCTTGGCGTGTCCCCGCCCGGGCTGGGGTCCCCACACGGGCCCCTCACACTTCAGTGCGGGCTGGTGGTGGCCACAGGAGGGGCAGACAAGTATAGGATGTGGTCCTCACGGGCCATCTGGTCAGTGGGACAAAAGAGCCTACAGGGCAGCATGCAAGGACGGCGTCCTCCCCTCTTCTGTGTCTGTCTCAGCCCCAACCAAGTTTTTATGCAGAGTTGCTTAATATTACAGATTATCACAAAAGAGGGAGTTGAGTGTGAGTTAGAGGTTTAAGTTAGAAAACGGTGCGTTCTTGCTCCAGGAC
>NC_043704.1:149738193-149755281 GCF_006229205.1 Suricata suricatta
GTGGGCCGGCCCTCAGCGGGCGTCGGCCGCTCTCCCTTCCTGACCCTGCCATCTCCCCAAGGTCCCTCCCGCCGCGCGACCCAGGCAGGCACAGCCCAACTGCAGGGGTGACGTCAGTCAGCGCACCCTCGCCTCCCATTCGCTGGCGGGAACACAGCGAGTCCCCAGGAATCGTCACCCAAGCCAACCCCTTCATGGGCCCCGGGCAGGTGGTCTGCCTGGAGGCGGAGTCCTGGCCAGAGCAGAGGGAGGGCACGGGGCAGGGCGCTTGGCGGCGGCCCTGCGCCCGCCCTCCCCTCCCCTCGCCCGCTTCTGTCTGATCTCTGCTGCCCTGTCCCCTGTCCTTGCGCTGCGTGCTGTGAGGACATGTCTGCGCTGACCGCCTGGCTCCCAGGCCGCTGGCCGCAGGGCCTTCTCCCATGCTGGGCGTCTTCAAAGCGCAGCCGCGCTGCAGAGGGGAGGAAAGCCGCGGCCAAGGGCAGGCGTGTACCTGCTGGGAGGGGCGTGGGGACGTGCAGTCCCGCCCCACCCCACCCCTTATCCCAGGCAGGGCAGGGACCGGCCCCAGGCGTGACGCAGCGTGGAAACGGGGTGGAACCCTGCAAGCACACGGCCTGCATCAGAGGCCTGCATCGAGTCTGGCCCCACTTTCCCTAGTGGTGTGGCCTCAGGCAAGGGCCTTCACTTCTCTGAGCCTCAGTTTCCCAATCCACTCCCTAGAGGCTTAACAGCGCTAATGTGCTGAGGGCCCGGGCACAGGCCCCAGCTGCGCAAACACCTGCGACTCTTTTTGTGTCTCCTGCTGTGCTTGCTGTCCCTTCCTTGGGTCCACGGGCCTGACGAGGCTCTGCGGGTGGGGTAGGGGTGTCTGCCGTTCCCGGGGGAGGGCGGCGCAGGATTCAGCGCCAGCCTGCTCGCCAGGGCCCTCAGCCACCCCTCTGTCCAGCTTAGAGCGTGTGCTGGGATAAACAGTAAACTAAAAAGATTAGAGAGAGAGAGAGAGAGAGAGAGAGAGAGAGAGGGAGGGACCGACACAGCTGGGACTCACTGGAGCCCCCCAGCAGGGTTTCCAGATTCCGCGGACTGGGCACGTGGTTAGGGACAGCGCCAGGAGGGCGTTGGAGGCCTGGCAAGACGAGGGCGAGGTCCTGGGCAGCAAATAAAACTATAAAGATGAATCTCAAGACCATAATATTGAGCAAAAGAAGCAAGATACAAAGGATACACACGCACATAGGATTCCATTTATATAAGGCAAAAATGAGGCAAAATGCAACTACACTGGTCACTCTCCCTACCGGAAGCCACCAGATGCCAGAAACAAGTTCAAGTACTTCGGAGTCATGACACAAGTCATTTCTGTAGAGAGAAACTCCTGACCGAAAAGGGCTGATTCTAGAATATATATATGTTCATATATTCTATGAACAATATACACGTATACACATGTGGTCTTGAAATTATTCAAAGATATTAAATGGGTTAATTTTGGGAGAAATAAGAGCATTGTTTTTTATTTTTCTCATAGAGAACATTATTCTTTTTTTTTCTTTTCAAATTAGTGTTTTTTTGTTTGTTTTTTGTTTTTTAGGTAGATACCCAGTGGTGGAATTTCAGAGTCATATAGTATTTTTATTTTTAACTTTTTGAGGAACTTCTCTACTGTCTTCCACAGTGGCTGCACCAATTCACTTTCCAACCAATGGTGCACTCAAGGATGAGGAAGAAAAAACAAAACAAAACATTATTCAAGAGACCTACGCACACACATGTATCTGCTGGTCTCTCCCATACTCAACTGCTTCCAATCATTTTTCCAATTCGTTTCCTCGTGTTTTCTAGAATCAGTCCTTTTTGGACAGGAGTTTATCTCTATAGAAATAATTTGTGTCATGGCCCCAAAGCACTCGAACTTGTTTCTGGCATCTGGTGGCGTCCGGTGGGGAGAGTGACCGAGGCTCCACGGCTCAGACCGTGGATCGTGACGGAGGGGAGGCTCCGTGGGTTCTACGGACAAGGCGGTAATGAGCAGTAAGTGCCCCTTTACCGCAGATGGGCCGCCGAATCCTAGAGTCTGGGGGCTTGGCTTCTCCTTTGTTGCCTTTCTAGATCCTCGTGGGCTGCATTCTTTCAGGTGCTCTTTAGAATGGAATTTCCAATAAATTTATTGTATTTAGCCTTAATTTTTGAATTGTAGGTTGAATTTTTAAGTTGGGAAGAATATTGAATTTCAGAAAGTTAATGGATTGTTAAAGGAAACCAAAATAAATAGAATGCTGACTTCCACAAGTTTTCCCCGTGCACTCCAAGGGTCAAAAGAGTATTTGTAAAGTGATTTCACAATGTAAAAATGTCGACTGCAGCACATAACCTGTACCGTGCTGTGGCGTGGAGTTAACACACGGACAGTGCTTAGAACCAGATGCTGTTCTAAGTCTGTTAACACTGACCTCCATATTGTCATTGTGACCACGGTTACGACTGGATTAACAGCCCTTGAGAACCTTTCCCAGTGGCATTCGCAACTCAGAGTTCTTTTTGTCGTCTTTTCTCTACAGCCCGCCTAAGATTTCGATCAAAGCCTGCAGGGCTGCGCTCAGATCTCTCCTCCCTCTGTAACTACCCGTCACAGTACACGGAAAGGACCTTCGGCCTTGACCCACAAGCCCGGACTTTTATTTCCTCCTATTTGCACATATTGGTGAACAGACGTGTGACAATGACCCTGTGGGGCTCTCAGTGGGGCCCAAATACCCAGGCTCCGTGTAACTCTACTGTCAGGCCCAGAGGATGGTCTGTTAAGACCCAAAAGACTAGCAACTCAGGCATTGATATTTCAGGAATATTAGGTGTGCTTTTTTTTTTTTTAACTAGTTGAACATACCAAAAAAGAAAGAGGAGAGATGTTCTGTGTCACAGTTTTTTGAGAAATGCTCCGGGAACCCTGGGATGT
Organism: Suricata suricatta; assembly: GCF_006229205.1. NCBI lineage: Eukaryota > Metazoa > Chordata > Mammalia > Carnivora > Herpestidae > Suricata > Suricata suricatta. The sequence continues at coordinate 149,741,147 of NC_043704.1, forward strand.
GGCTGACATTCTCCCCATCGGGCAGAGCTTCCCGAGCTACCACACCTTTCACTATAAATACATTTGTTAAGTGATGGCAATAATCCTGTGACTATAGCGCTCAATTCCCCGTAGCACCAGCACTGAATATACTAAAGAGAACTGAAAGTGTCTGTCTTACTGCTTCCGGCGTAAGCCCCAGATCTCTATCTCTACACTCCCTCAAAAATAAGGTGGATTCTTCGGACAAATTCTATCTAAATGCTAACAGGAAATGAGGGTATGGGTGGGAGATGATCAAGGTGAATGTTGCCACACATCATGCTAATTTTGTTGTAAGCAGGCACACACACCTACAGCATGTAATTTACAGGAAATGGTGTCCTGTCTATTCTCTAGGAACTAGAACAAGGAGCAGAAGGCTAGAGAGCAGAGAGAAGGAGATTCTGGGTAAATCAAAGCGTTTTCTCCTCCTTACAGCTGTATAATAGGGAACAAACTGCCATGGAAGGCTGTGCTCTGTCCGAGGACGGCTAAGACAGGACCATAGTTACGTCTTTCACGTACGGCTGTTCAAGCACAGACTGGCTGATCGTTGACCAGAGATGCTACCAAGGGAGTTAACAAGCTCACTTTCAGCTCCAAAACCTACAAGTTTAGTTGAATCACTCACCCCAGCCATCATTGAGACTGACCTCAAATAGTTCCAACTCCATTCATGGAATCATACAATCCGTACACACTCCGTCAACAGCCTGTGAGTGACTGTGTCGGGACACTGCTCCGTGGCTGGCGTGGAACAGGGACTAAGAAAGGCGACACAGTCTCTGCCCTGGTGGAGCTTGTGTTCTTCGGGAAGTAGTTCATCTAAACATAAATAGACATGAAAGATAAGTGTTACATTTCTTTTCCCATTACTGTTCTTGAAAACTTAGTAAGTGCCGTGAAGGAAATAAAACAAGGTAATGTGATAAATTATGACTAAATTAGGCTACCAGAATAATCAAGAAAAAATATTTTGAAGGCGTGAGTACCAAAGAACAGAATGGAGTCATTACTGGAAAACTTCTCTGGAAATCATCCAGAAAAATGACCACGGCAGGATCCAAGCCCCTGAGGTAAGATCAAGCTTAACCACAACCAAGGAACAAAAAGAAGCTAAAAGGTTAGGTCAGGAGAGAACCATAAAAGAGTACCCCAGCCGGTCCGTAACGTCAACTACACACGGACTATTTCTTGCAATGAGTTAGACGTGCATATCATCCCCCCAAAATCGTTGATTTGATATGACGCTGGAAATTCTGAGACTCTTGACAAGGGCACAACCTTATTAAAGATCACAGCCATCATTTCCGAAAGCTTCCCTTTGGCAATCACTTGCAGACATTTAACAGAGGGATTTAATGTCCTCCCTAACAGACTGGGCAGCGAGGGACAAACATTCTAGCACGTCTGCAATGTGAACCTAGCGTCTCAGACTGACAACCGGCCGGAGCTCACCCTGTGGACGGTTCTGCCAGCGGTCCAGCATTTGGAGTCTTGAAGTCCTGTCCGTTCATCTGTAGTTGTGTTTATGCCTCTCACTGAAGCGGTTTTCAACACACTTCTGTGGTTCTTTCGATATAGTGAGTGTGCAGGTGCATGTCTGACCAGGCCAGGGACCGGGTCCAGAGCTAGTCTTTATTGCTAAACAGACATCTTTGAGTACCTGAATCCTTGCACACGCCGTATTTACTCTTGTGGAGGTAGGCCAATTTTCCTCCAGCTGAAGATACAACTTAGAATTATTTCTCCCCACTTACTCCTCCACTTTTCCCACTGCGTATGCTAAATGATTCAGCTCACAGTTCCCAAAGTGAATGTGAGTCACCCAACCCATCTACATTCTTTAAGGTCAGAGAGAAGGTCAAAGCATGCAGAAAAAAGAGTCTACATCCAACAGACTCAGACAGACAAAAACCCTGGCTATCTACCTCAACAGATCAAAACAAGCGCTTCAAAGAGACCAAGATTTTATTTTTATTTTGATCTCACTCCCCGGAACACAATTTGGGGAGACTGGTTAGGCACACGACTGAAAAATTCACTGGAGCTAGGCTATTTCCAAAGTCTCCTCTGAAGCCCAGGTTTTGAAACCTCTGCGGTGATGAACTGGAAATCCATGTGTGACATAACACATTTCTGGACAAATGCCTGAGACACATATGCCCTCTACAAAAGTCTAACACTAACATTAATCTAATGAATGGTATATTAGAAAAATGACTTGTGTGCCTCCTAATGGAAAGCGTATTTCCTGAGCAGAGCTTGTAGGAAATTGCAAATTTGCAAAAGGTAACTCCATCCCCTAAACATAGCTTCCAGCGTCCCCATCAGCCAAGAAGATCCGGTGGTGCATCTTTCCAGAATGCTCTTGTTTTTGTGGCCCAAGGGAAAGCGTTTCCAAGTCGTGTGCGGGTGTCGAAGAGAGACCACCTGAAAGGAAAGAACCCCATTTGCCTTTGTGAGCCCCTGGATGACTCTCTTCATATATAAGCTTATTTTTTTTTAATACTAGTTCATTTATCAAATGCAACACAAAACCAAGACCCTGTTTATAAAGGAGGTTAATCTGGTTAAACTTGATTCATCACATGGTGCCCGGCTTCATACTTTACTCCAAAAGCCGCATCATCGTTTATCTGTTATTTATAGTGATCATCTTATTCCTTTCTCCACTAAGGCAGGTGCTTCAGGGAGGGTGGGCATTGATCTTTAATGTTTTCCTCTCTTTCTGGAACGCGTACTTTTTGACCCTCAAGGAACAGCACTGACAGGAGTTTGGTTTTAAATAAACCGGATGTGGAGATGTTTGTACAACCCTGCAAATTCACTAAAAGCCCGCTGAATTTTACACGTAAAGTGGGTACGTTTTGTAGTTTGTAATTTATGCCTCAGTAAAGCTCCTTTGTGGTCTGTGCTCCAGGGCAGAGGAGCAGCGTGTGGGTGGGGGTTAAATGAAACGAGATGGGCTGTGATCATTGCTTAAGCTGGACGATGGGTGTATGGGGTTTATAAAGTACTTGGCTTTAATTTTATGTATATCTGAGAATTTCTACAATAAAAAAGAATTTTTAAAATGTTGTTTAAAAAAAGCAAGAGTTTCAGATTGGGGATTCTTCTTAACCTGCTAAAGACAAAATCAGGGGCACCTGCATGGCTCAGTTGGTGGAGCGTCCAACTTGGGCTCAGATTACGATCTCACGGTTTGTGGGGTTGAGCCCTATGTCCGGCTCTGCCTTAACAGCTCAGATTCTGGAGCCTGTTTTGGATTCTGTTTCTCTTTGTTCCTTCAGTTTAAATACTACTTTCTCCGTTGGTTCTCTCACCAGGCTTGATTCCATAGTTATTTATAGGTATCAATCAATAAAAAGTCAAGTGGAAACTGGCTCACAGACAAAACCGAAGACCATAAAGTTTCATGTGATCTTGTACAGAACAAGTCAGACTCACTGAAGATGAGTGGAGTTCTGGAGGGCCCCTCCCCCAGTGTTGTTATTGGCAGTGCGTTAGAAATGGGTAAGAGTGACAGTAACGAAGTGGCGGTAGGAATGATGCCCTGTGCTCCTACAGAACACAACCGCCTTCAACATACGTGTAAGTGCCCGGTTTCCCTTGACCTTCAGAATACTCACACGAGGCAGGCAGTCTGGGGTTCTCATCCCCAGGTAACAGATGAGCAAACTAAATTCCAGAGAGTAGCCAATCCGCCCGGCTCAGAAACCGGATCGGTACGTTCTCTACTAGTGCCGGCTCCTCTTTATGAATCAGTAAGGCACAGTATAAAGCAACAACACTGATCATCAAGAAAGAAGCCAAAATCACATATTGCCCAGAACTTTCCTTGTAAGAAGAGTTGGGAGGTAGCTCTTTTTGCATGAGGGCTATTAGGAGCCAAATGAGAATTTCTGGGTTCAGTCAAATGTGTCCATCTGGGAGGGGGAAGTGTGGGTAATTTCAAAAATGCAACCTGTAAGATGAAATACAACTTGATATTTGCCCCCCAAATAATTCAAATTGGGGAAGTAAAGGGCTGATACGGTTTGAGACCGTTTAGAAACATACATTCCCTAGAGAAGGATCCTGCTGACCTAGATTTTGTAGCCACAGCGGCAGAGGTTACGTGAACTGTCTCTCCCACATCCCCATCTAAACCATTACTCTCCGTGAGACGGGAACGCTGAAATAGAGGACTGTTTGGAGGAAGCAGAGTTCCGGAGGATTCGCACACGAAAACCATCTAACGTAAACACGTGAATGAGGAGGTCAGGAGAGATGACGTCTGTCGCTGACCATCAAGGCAGCCTCGTCCAGGAGCGGGTCCTGCGCAGCCGCAGCTCCTCGCCGCCTGTGCCCACTTGCTGTGAGTCTGTGTGTCCCGGGTGCCTGCTCAGCACCAGCCTCCGGAGGGCGCTCTGAAGCCCTCAGTGGGGAGGCGGGGTCTGCCTGTGGTTGGACCTGGACAACCTCTCCACCTCTGGGAACCGGGATTAGCGGGTGAATGACTTAGGCGGTCAGGGGAGCCTCCTCAGTAAAAGTTCAACCATGTTAGCAAACCTTTGAAAAGTTAACAATAAGAATATATAAAATGGCTGGACGCAGGTACCGAAGCAGACTAACCTGATCGCACACACAGTTATCTGTAGCTGAATTACATGTCCTTCCTTAAGATGCAGTCTGATACTATCAAATGAACAAATCTTACCGGTGCCAGAGGAGTTAGAAACAAGGGGAATGATGATCATCCAGATTCGAATGACTGAACACAAACTTGTGTCTAGAAGAGGGCCAAGCAGTCCTGGGAGGAAGAGAAATAAAGAATGCGAAGGCAGAACGGCAAGAAGGAGTATTTACCGCCACGAAGTATATTCATAAGAATCTGCATCCCTGGCTACTTAGGAATTCAGGGAATTTTCTTCGCTTTGTCTTCACTGAAAGCCACGAACATAAACCCCAGGACTGTGGGGAAACACGCTTGCCAAACCGTTCCAACAGCTTGGGACTCTGCATAGAAACTTTGGGAGCCGACTGAACTGAAATAGAAGGTCCTTTGAAGACAGATGTTCTTATCTGTTTTTGGCATCTCCATCCCCTGCAGGTGAGCTATGATTCAAAGGACACTGAATAACAATATATACATTTTTAAAAGCAGTTGAGAAAGCATAGCACCTCAAAAGGCTTAAGTCTGGAAGCGTGTCACATAGGAGGGTTAGGATTTCCAGTATGGTTTCCTAAGCTCCTCATTACTTGAGAACGAGGACACTTTTATGTACCTCTCTTTTTGGAATCACTGGAAATATCAATTAAACGTAACAAATTAGAATTTCCCCGGAGATGTGAGAGCACATTATATGTGACGGACTTCTGCTGGAATATCAGAATTGCATTTATCTTTTTTTAATGTTTATTTATTCTAAGAGAGAGAGCAAGCAAGCAGGGAGAAAGAGAGAGAGAAAGAGAGAGGGAGAGAATCCTAAGCAGACTCCACGCTGTCAGTGCAGAGCCTAATGCTGGGCTCAGTCTCATGAACCATGAGATTATGACCTGAGCTGATACCAGGAGTCAGACCCTTAACCCACTGAGCCACCTCGGTGCCCCACGCATTTATCTTGGGAAAATTATAATTTCCACGTAGAAGCCATGTTTACCAAAGTGACACCAACAAAATCTCTCCATTTCTACAGGGAACTTCCAGTTTTCTCCTGTTTCTGCTCCAGCCATGGCTAACCAGTCTCCACGTGCATGAAGCTGTAAGAAGGCATTTCCCCACAGCCCCCGGCAGCCACACGGAAACCGTTTATCACCCGATGCCACCTCGGTCATTGGGTATCTCTGCAACCAGACGCATACTTGAGCCTTTGATAGGCTGCAGTGTGCAAAATATTAGCAGCTGAGGCTCTGATTCCACATTAACCTGGGTCAAATCCCAGTTCGGTTGTTCGTTGCTGAGTGGCGTTGGCCTAAACTTCTGAGGTTCCCTAGGACTCAGTTTCTTTTCATAGAATCACTCAATCCATTCACTCACGTTGACCGTCTATCCTCTGCGTCAGATCCTGCTCCGCGTGCGGGGGCTGCACTAATGAACGGAGCAAACGAAACGCTTGCCTTTACGGAGCTGATTTTCTAAGTGGGGGAGACAGACACTAAGGAACTAAATACATAATGCACAGGAGGCTGTAACTAATCTGGAGAAAAATAAAGCATAGTCGGGGGGAGAGGGAATACCGAGGCAGGAGACGGGGTTTGCTACTTCTTGCAAATAGGCCGGAAAGACTTTACGGATGAGGTGACATTTGAACAAAAACTTGTAGCAAGTGAGAAAATCAGCTCTTTGAGTATCTGGTGGAAAGGCATTCTGTGCAGAACACAGTGTGCGCCATGGCTCTGGGACAGAAGCACGCGCAAGATACTCAGACCAGGCCAGTGTGGTCGGAGCAGAAGGAACAACTAGAAGAGGCAGGAAATGCGGTCAGAGAGTTAACAGGAAGTAGACTGGGCAAGAGGGGGCCTTGCACGGTTTGGTCCAAGGAGGGTCTACTCCAGCTGCAGTGAGGAAAATTGAGTGAGGGCAAAAACAGGGCTCTTCCCTCAGGCAGAAAAAGCAGATACAAATAAAGACGGGTAGGGGTGCCCGGATGGCTCAGTTGGTTAAGTGTCTGACTGTAGATACTAGCTCAGGTCTTGATCTCAGGTCTGCGAGTTTAAACCCCACGTTGGGCTCCACCCTGGGCACAAAGCCTACTTTAAAAAAAAGAGGGAGAGAGAGATAAAAAGGACAGCTATAAAGTTAAAAAGGAACAATATTTCTGCAACCAATGCTACATCTATAAAGTGTCATAATAACCCTTTTTTTTATGTTTATGTTTGAAAGAGAGAGACAGAGCTTGAGCAGGGGCGGGGCAGAGAGAGAGGGAGACACAGAATTCGAAACAGGTTTCAGGCTCTGAGTAGTCAGCACAGAGCCCAATGCGGGGCTCGAACACCCTAACATTAAGATCACAACCTGAGCCAAAGTCAGATGCTTAACCAACTAAGCCACCCAGGGGCCCCAATAACCTTCTTTGAATGATTACCGCTTTCTTACTCAGCGAGAAACTTTGTTCTCCAAAATCAAAGACTCTCAGAAACTTCAGTGTTTGAAATTTTATCAGTAAGGATGGAATAGTTTCAATTTGCCATCCAGGTGCAAAGCTGCACAAAACAGATTTCTGGACAACACTCTCAAAGAAACAGGACCACAGCTCCAGTGTGCTATGGAGGACTGACTTACAGTCCTGCTTTGCTCTGAGTCTATCAAAACAGTGTTTCATTTACATTTCTTCGAAAGTTCACATCCCCCTTGTAACCCCGTAACTTTTTCTCCACTTGGTTAAATGCCCCATGATGTTTGCCGTGTGCAGTCTCCCTTATTACAGTGAATCAACACACCGGATTCTGTGGGACTACAGGTTTATTCCTGGTGGGTTTGGGTTGACTGGGCTGACACTGCATGCTCACCTTCAGGGCTCCTAACATGAGAATTTTGATAACAGATGTCACACGCACTTTCTCCCACTCTTAAATATACTAGCCAGGAGTGCTGGGCCGGTGTGGTCATAACTGGGGTCGGTTCACATCTCGGAAAGGTTACAGGATTCTGGGTAGCTTTTGGTTAACGTCTTGAACAGGCTTAGATTTCTCTCTCTCTCTCTTTTAATGTCTTAGTTATTTTCAAGAGAGAGAGACAGCGTGAGCAGAGGAGGAGCAGAGAGAGAGGGAATCACAGCATCTGAACCAGGATCCTGGTCTGAGCTGTCAGCATGGAGCCCGACGCGGGGCTCGAACCCACGAACCGCGAGATCATGACCTGAGCCGAAGCCGGACGCTCAACCGACTGAGCCACCCAGGCGCCCCTTAGATTTCTCTTTTGGGACATCGACAAACTTTGTCAAAATGACGCCTCCATCCCCTGTGACTGAAAGAAACAAACGAGACACACCTGCTCAGCTGGCGGGGATTCGGATCCAGCTGGTTATAGGTGGACAGCTCTGGCCACGCCGACACCCGCAGGGACTCTACGGGGACGTGCTGCGGCCATCCCCCGCGTCCCCAGCCGAACCGGGCCCCGCGCTGCCCCCACGCTCGGCGCTCCGCTGCAGGTGCCCGCAGCAGGGTGCCGGCTCTGCCCCTCACACCGCTCCCCTCCCACGCGCAAGCGCAGGGCGCAGCCCGAAGCGGACACTGCTTCCCACCAGTCCACGCGGAAGACCCGCTAAGAGCGCATGCGCACGGCCACGCTTGTTACCGGTGCGGGCTTCTGCCCGCCCTTCCTCTCCGGGATTGGACGCGCAGGGACGGCGGAGGGCGGGGCGGGGCTCTGTGGGGCGGGGCCCGGGACTCTACTGAGCGAATTCCTGCCGTGGTCTGGTCCGGGAGCTGCCCTTCCTCCTGGTGATTGGAGGAGCCTTCTGGGTTCCCGGAAGGGGCGTAGCCAGCAACCCGCCGGGGCCATCTACTAGTCTGTCTGGCTTCTAAAATCGATTGTCTTGTTCTTTCGTGGACGCTGGAGACCTGGCGGGGTACACAGGGTTTGCTTGGAGAGGTGCCTGCGCATTCTAATGGAGCTTCGAAGAAATCTGAACACCGCCTTGGGGTTGCTCGGGGAGGGAACTTGACTTTACAGGCGAGTGAGAGAGACACTGCTCCGTGTCTCACAGAGTAGAAGAAAGAATCTCGTGGACTGCAGAGAGTTTAGCAAAACGATAGAGTTTATTGAGCGCAAGTACAAAGCTCTCGAGAGTGAGAGGGGTCCCAGCTGGGTTGCCGCCAAGGATTTTTGTCTCGGACTTTTTATGGGACCTCATCAGGAGCTGGATTAACAGTTTGTAAAACTATTTATGGCACCTAGCACGGACAAGTCTGGAATCGTTTATCTTCCCCCCTCCCCCTACCAAAAAAAAAAAAAACCCGTCCGCAGCTATAGCCTCCCACCCACATCTGCAACCGGGGGCTCGGGGCAAGGTAGACACCAGCAGGAGTAGGAGGGCCAAGGGCCACCAGGGTGAGCCTCCCCTAGCGGCCATCAGCCTCTGGAGGGCACCTGTCTATCCCTGCCTACTGTTCCCCCTTTCCCTTCTCATTGAGATGCTTGCTGTCGTCTTTAAGGGACAGTGGGGATCCTATTCAAGGAAGAGGGGCCACAACTGCAAGGAGAGCCGTCAGACTTGTAGTTATAACGGGATTTGGGGTGAGGGACGCGGAATTGCCCGAGGGAAAAAGCTAAGAAGGTGCTGATATGAGATTGTGTGCCTTGAATGCCACGCTACGAGTTTGGACTTCATCCTGAAGAATAGGGGATAAAAATAAATATTTGGAGCACTTTAAACAGGGGTGACATAATCATAATGAAATTTATTAAAAATAATTCAATAACTGTAGAGAATCCTAAAGTGTTTCTCCAAGCGTGTTTCCGTAAACCGGCTGGGGAGCTTGTTTTTATTTTTGAAGTATTTTTATTTATTTTTGAGACAGACACAGCACAAGCAGGGGAGGAGCAGAGAGAGAGGGAGACACAGAATCCAAAGCAGGCTCCCCGCTCCCAGCACAGAGCCTGATGCGTGGCTCAAACCCATGACCCGTGAGACCATGACCTGAGCCAAAGTCGGACGCTCAACCGACTGAGCCACCCAGGTGCCAAGGAGGGCACTTTAAGGAGGGACGAACACTGGGTGTCACGTAAAAGATGAATCACTGGGTTCTCCTGAAGCTGAGACTATGCTCTTTGCTAACTAACTTAAATACAAATAAGATAAAATAATAAAGTTTATTTATTTATTTTGAGCGAGTGGGAGAGGGCATATGAGAGTCGGGGAGGAGTAGAGAGAGGAGAGAGAATTCCAAGCAGGCTCCAAACTGTCAGCACAGAGCTCCAGCACAGGAACTGTGAGATCATGACCTGCCACAAAACCAAGAGTCAGTTGCTTAACCAACTAAGCCACTCAGGTGCCCCTGAAGACTTTTCTTTTAATGCTAATTTATTTTGAGAGAGAGAGAGAGAGAGAGAGAGAGAGAGAGAGAGAGAGAGAGAGGAGAGAATCCCAAGCAGGCTATGCGCTGGAAGTGCAGACCCCAATGCGGGGCTCAAGCTCATGAGCGGAGCGGAAATCAGTCTTAAGCTCAGCTGACTGAGCCATCCAGGCACCCGTGGCCTGTATTTTAAAATGTATTATGAAAGACTCACTTAGGAACTATTACAGATTTTAAAACACTAAACGTGACAGCTTCCAATTTGTGATCCTCCATTAGATCGTGAACCAGGAAAACCCATTTATTTGCTCTAACCGACCTAAGCGGGACGATTCGTAACACGTGAATAAGGACTGCAGAATAAATGATAGACTGTTCGTATTATCTTCCTCAGTTTGTTCATTGCACTGATTATGTAAGATGACGTCTTCGGTTTTTAGGAAATAGCACATCCTGTCTACTAGGTACCTCATGTCTAATACCCTCTCAAATGGTTTAGAAATAAACGACAGAGCAGTAAAGCAAACATAAAATGTTAACATTTGGGGAACCTAAGTGAAGCGGTCTGGGGAATTATTAGCACTAGTTTTTCAACTTTCCTGTTAAGTCTGAATTACTTTAAAATAAAAGGTTAAGGGGCGTCTTACTGGCTCAGTAAAGCACGTGCCTCTTGATCTCATGGGTTGTAGTCTAAGCTCCACCATGGAGCCTACTTAAAAAACAAAAGGCTAACAGAATTGGTGGGACCACTTAGAGCAAATAACAACCAACCTACGACTAAGCCACGAGTAACAACATTCAGCCCCAAATCCGGGGCGCTGAAGAGAAACGGAAGGAAAATGGAAGAATGTTACAAGAAGTCATATAGAACGCGGACAGAGTTGTAACGGAAGGCACAGCTCCTGCGCTCCTGCGAGATGCCGGTCCTGCCCCCGGCGGGCCGCCTCATCTAGAGCGCCCGAGGCAGCTCCGCCAAGTCTTCCCAGTGAGCATGCGTGCGCATACGCACGTACGGCGCTAGCCAATCAGTGCTCGCGGCGGCGGCTCGCTAGTCGCGGGGGCGGAGCGGCCTCCTTCACTTCCGCCCGGTCGCTCGGGCCGTCTTCCTTCTCGCTGAGCGCCGCCAACATGGTGAGTGTCGCCGCTGCGGCCTCCTGGTGCGGACGCCATGCCTTGGCATGTCCGCCTCGGAGGTGGAAGGAAGGCCTAGAACGGGGTTCAGCGGGGCTTAGGTGGCCTGTGGGGAGGGTCCCGAGGCGGGTGGAGCGCGGAGTTGAGGAGCTTCAGGCGCGCGGGCGAGGAGCGCGTGGAAGGCCCTGCAGGCCCGGCCCGCCCGGGCCTCGCGTGCGCGCGGCAGCCGCCAGGGCAGGAGCGGCCCGGGACCGGCCGGGGCCAGCCGGGCGGGGACTGTGCACACCCCATTTTCCCGGAGGCCCGCGGGAACCCGCGTGTTCCGTCCATTCTCAGGTCGTCCTGTGGCCTCTGGGCGTGTTCCCCCGACGTTCTCTTCCCGTGTACTTAATTCCGTTGCTTTTGAACTGCAGAGCCTTATAAACCGACGAGTATTTTTTATTTTAGTAAGTCTTGCCGTCTTCCCCCCGCTCGATTTTAGGTGTTCCGGCGTTTCGTGGAGGTTGGCCGGGTGGCCTACGTCTCCTTTGGGCCTCATGCCGGAAAGCTGGTCGCGATCGTAGATGTTATTGATCAAAACCGGGTGAGTGTAAGGAAACGCATCCCCACGTCACAAGCCAGTGACCGGCAACGGTACTTTCCCGGTGGGGTGTTGGGGGTTGTAGCTTTAATCTACCGCTGAGGACCCCGCAGTGCGAAGCGGGGATCTCACGCACAGGCTTGAATTGGCCAGATGCTTCCTCTGCCACTTGCACTGGCCGGACCTTTAGCTGATTATGGGCTGGAGGTTGGTGGAGTTACTGTGTGTGAAGTGAGTGCGGACCAAAGCCAGGCTCACAGCAAGCCCTTGTGTGCTTTCGGTACTTGAAAACCATGAACTAAGTTACTGCCCGAAGTTTTCGGGTACTTGTTGGGGTACTGTGATTTCGCACTGAGATTTTCCGTCTTCTGCATCCTAGGCTCTGGTGGACGGACCTTGCACCCAGGTAAGGAGGCAGGCCATGCCTTTCAAGTGCATGCAGCTCACCGACTTCATCCTCAAGTTTCCTCACAGGTAACCGTCCGCCAGTCAGCTCCCCTGCCCCAACGTGGTTTATACTGGCAAAAGTCTGCTTAGTCTGGTTCAGAAAACGTTTTGCCATTTTGTTTTCTTGAGTGTCGAGTTGGGTGTTGGAGAATAAGCAAATCCGAAGAGGGGTTTTCGGAATTAGAAGCGAGTGGCGGGGTTTCTTTTTTTAAGTGTCCTGTGATTCTTCTTCCATCCTGCTAGTTCTCTGGCTTTGTCTTTATCCAGAGTTGCCATCTTTTTCTTGCTTCCTTTCAGGATTTACACGACAAGTACCTCCCTGGGGGATTCTGGTCTCCCAAACATATTTTCGTTCTTCCAGTACTAGCTGTCATTTGTTGAGCTTTTCGTGTGTGTCAGTTATGACCTTAACCTACATCATCTCATTTTGGCAGCCACTAAGGAGGTTCTGTTTCCAGCTACTTCTAGGAAATTGAAGAAAATAGTGATTTTTTTTTTCTTGACATGATGTAGATTATGGAAGTTAGACACTGTCATGTGTTACTCTTCGGTTGCTTTGGCTGCAGTGACCGTTGGTTGCAGTAGAGCGTGTGCTGTAATGTGTACTGCCTGCTTATTAAGCATGCAGGGCTTCAATACTTGAAGTGTTTGAACTCACTTCAAAATGGTGATGATTAGGTTCTGTGTTTGGCCACCTGTCTCTAAGCAGTATTGTACAGACTAGACGTTAGGCCTAAGGATTGGCTTTGCCACATTCTTTGTGAAAAGGAAATTGCTTTCTGTGCATTCACTACACCAAAGTGATGGTATATACAAGATCAGGGGAGACTTTATATCCAGAAAATGGAGTGGTTTGCATTTTTTAAATTAAAATCGCTTGTTTGAGGGGTGCCTGGCTGGCTCAGTAGAGCGTGGGACTCTTGATTTTGGAATTGTGAGTTCAAGCCCCATGTTGGACTAGCACTTACCTTAAAAATAAATGAGACGTCCTGTGGACAACCTTTAAGTAAGTAAACGACCTAGTGTGCCAGGTGGTCTGTGGTCTGCGGTGACAGCTCGAGCTGGAAGTGTAAAGCATGAGCGGAGGGGTGCTCTGGTCATCGTTTTGCTTCTGCTCTTCAGCTTCACGGGGTATGGATTGTGCTTTCAGAGGGTTCAAAGCTGATTCCTTAATCTGGTCTTGGCTCTTTGCAGTGCTCGCCAGAAGTATGTGCGGCGAGCCTGGGAGAAGGCGGATATCAATACAAAATGGGCGGCAACAAGATGGGCCAAGAAGATTGAAGCCAGAGAACGGGTAATGGCTTAGGGTCATTTGAATTGGGACCTTTTCTCTCCTGGGGGAGTGGTAGGTAGTATGAGTGATTACTTCTTTGCTTCATTTTTAACAGAAAGCCAAGATGACAGATTTTGATCGTTACAAAGTCATGAAGGCAAAGAAAATGGTAAGTTTGTAAACTGTGACAGAATTTTTATATTCTAAGCCTAGAGTTGGTAATTCAGCGTGCCCGAGCTTGGTCGACCAGAGTGGACTTCATTAGGGGTCTTAGACATAGGCTTGTTTTCTGTGTGTATACATTGTATACGTAAGGGATGGGTAACATAGGCGTTTGTGTGCATATATGATAAATAATTTATGTTGAAAATTTTCAGAGGAACAGGTTAATCAAGCTTGAAGTTAGGAAGCTACAAAAAGCAGCTCTCCTGAAGGCTTCTCCCAAAAAAGCAGCTGCTGCTAAGGGTGCAGCTGCTGCTGCTAAGGGTGCAGCTGCTGCTGCTGCAAAGGCTCCAGCAAAAAAGGTGGCCGCCACAGGCAAGAAGGCTCCAGCCCAGAAGGTTCCTGCCCCGAAGGCTGCGGGCCAGAAGGCAGCACCTCCAAAGGCTCAGAAGGGGCAGAAAGCTGCACCACAGAAAGCACCTGCTCCGAAGGCATCTGGCAAGAAAGCATAAATGCACA
>NC_043704.1:149755381-149766488 GCF_006229205.1 Suricata suricatta
GAGAACAGGTACCCCGCGGGCCTCCCTGAGGGTCTGAGGTGCACAGGGATGTCCCGGCCTGAGTCCAGATCCTGGCCCTGCCTGTCACTCAGGCACTCTGTGGTTCAGGCCTGTTCTGCATCCTCACTCAGCCTCCCTGTGGTGTGCTTCATGCAGTGGGGAAGTGAATCGTGATCGGGCAGCCCAGTGTCTGGTCTGTGGCAATAGCAGTGGTAGTTACGAACCAGATCCAGGGTTCATGGGGATGTAAGCAGCCACTCAGGATGCCTTGAGGAAGGAGATGGGTAGGGAAGGCTGGGAAGGACTGATCAGAGGTGGAGAACCAGGTGGGGGATGTGGAGGCCACAGAATGTTGGTTGGCATTGTCAAGGTGAGGGGGAGATGGCAGTGAGTGAAGAAGTGTTAGGTGGAGTTTAGAGGTTCTGATTTTGTAGTTGAAGTGGTGGGCATGTTTGGATGCTTCTGGAAAAGCAGCTAGTTGGAAAGGAATTTGATTTTTGAGAAAAGAATGGAACCTAGAAGAGGAGGGATTGAGAAGTTCTATCAGCTATGTCCTGTCAAGAGTAAAAAGTGGGTTTAGAAGCTAAATTTATATTTCCGCTCTCAGGAAATCGAGGGTGTCTGATCTCTGAATTTCTCTGGAGTTTGGGAGCAAGGTCACATGTGGAGAAAGGGGGATGAGGGCATGTAGATTTGCAGAGAATGCGGGCTTGACCATGCTCACGGAGGCGAGGGGCGAGTGCTGCTGTCCAGTGGGCGCTGATCTGGATGGCCCTTCATGTCCAGGCCGTGCGCAGAGGAGTGTAGAGCCGAGGGTGAGAGCTTCAGGGAGAGGCGGTTGTGAGCTGCGCCTGGAGGAGTGCGATATGGAGCTGGGGACCTGCAGGGAGGGGACTGGGGACTAAGGCGCTTGAAAAGGTGGGAAGTACGGTGCGGGGCGAGGGTGAATCATACAGATGTTTCCGAGAGGCTAAAATCCTATGGGCAGCATCCTCCAGACTGGATGGGGGGTGGGGGGGGCGTGAAAGGGGAGACCACAGGTGCATTGTAGTCCACTCTGATGATAGAGAATTATATTGATGCCAGAGTCTGAGCCAAGCTGAAGTCACCCGGTCTGGTACTTCACGGGAGCCAAAAAGGGACTCTGAGAACCTGCCTCCTGGGACACCCGGCAAGGATCAGATGAGACGGGGTCAACCCACCCTCCAGGTAAAGTCAGGCGGCTGGGGTGTGTGTGTTCCAGGGAGCCTCGCCCTCCACAGCCCCCAGGCTCTGGGTCGCCAGCATCTCCCAGTCATGACCCCCCACTGGGATTTGTTCCGTTTTCCCCTAGTTCACTTGTTTCTTTACCCCTCATCTCTTGGATGAACTATCTTTTAGTGCCTAAGTGAGGGTTACCTGTAGATCTGCTGGCTAGCTGAATTTGTGTGTGTGTGTCCGGAATTAACTATGACTGATACACAGTTAACACATCTACGTCACTAATACATTTACATTAGAATTGAAGCTAAAGGGGCCTTTGATTATCTCCACTAACAACGATGGTACCTCGTAAAGGAACCACCGTGTCCTTGCAGACGTTTGGCCGTTCTGCTATCTACATGGTGATAGTTTGCTTGTTTTAAACACGGGTCTGACACGGCATATTCTGCAAGGTTTTATCTTCATACGTCTGGAGATCTTATCTGTTCTGCCCCTGTTAATCTATCTAATGTTCTTCTGCATAATACTTCCTAGTGTGAATGGTCTTGTGACCTGTTGAAGTTCATTGTGGAGGTTTATTTGATCTCTGTTGATAGACCTTAAGACTGGTGCCAACTTTCTTCTGTTACAGATAGTACTTCCGGGAATACCCTTGCACATACCCGTCTCTGTGCCTGTCCTTGTTTATTCGGGGCACATTGCCAGTCAGTGCACTTGCTGAGCTGAAGGATGCATGCATTTTTAATCACGCCTCCAGTGGGGTCTTCCAACTCAGACTTGCTCTACCAATTTAGACCTCTTTCAAGAGTGAGTGAGGACATTCCTGTCTGACGGTCTTGAACTCCTGACATCTCACACAATCCAGGGTGTGAGAAGTCATGTGCTGCTTCAATTTCCGTTTTCCCGGTCCCATATAACACTGATTATTCTAGGTTTACGTCCTGTGTAGCGATTAAGGCAAGTCCTTCCTTACGTATTTACATTTTTGCCTTTAATAATCTTACACATTTTCACTTTCACTTTCAGATACATTTTAGAATTTGTCAAGCTACTTAAGTCCTATTGTGATTTTAGGATTGCACGGAATTTATACATATTTTAGGAGCGGGGACATGCCACGTCTTTGCAATACTGACTTGCATCCAAGAACGCAGTGTATCTCCAATTACTCAGGTCTTCTGTGCTCTTCAGAATATATATATATCTCCATTTTTTCTAGTGATTTTGAACTAAGACATTTTTTATTTGGGCATTAGTGGATATAGGAGGATGAGAGTTTTTTATGTGTCCACATTGCTGACCTTTCTTACTGGTTCTAATAGGTTTTTTTTTAAGTTGCTTTTCTTGGTTTTTTTAATTGACTTCTTTTTTTAAAGTAATCTCCATGCCCGACATGAGGCTCGAACTCACAACCCTGAGATCAAGAGATGTGCGCTACTGACTGAGCCAGCCAGGCACACACACCCCCAACCTTGGCTTTTCTGGCAGATGATCGTCAAAACAGCTTCTCCCATCAGAAAAGAGCACTCCATCTCATAGGCAAATTCAGTCTCAGAAAAACAGATTCTTCAATCTTTTAATGGACAAACATGGCAACTTCTTTCAAATGTATATTCTTGCCACTCCTTTCAAATAGACGTTTTGAAGATTACCTTTCCTGACGAGTCCCATGAGGTCTTCCCTCCGACACATGAGTGTCACAAGGCCCTCAAGACCATCCTTGGAAAGGGCCTCATTCTGTACTTCTGTATAAAACAAATTCTGTAACTATGGGGTGCTAAGGAATGGGAGTCTATATCAATTCCGGTAATAGGGGCATCTGTGGGGCTCAGTCGGTAAAGCATCTGAGTTCGGCTCAGGTCAGGATCTCACGGTTCATGGGTTCGAACCCTGCGTTGGGCTCTGTGCTGACAGCTCAGAGCCTGGACCTTGCCTCAGATTCTGCATCTCCTTCTCTCTCTGACCCTTTTGCACTCACATACACACACACACACACACACACACACTCTCTCTCTCTCTTTTTCTTTTTCTCAAAAGTAAATAAATAGTTTTTTAAAAAATTTTAAAAAGTTACATGCCAGGGGCACCTGAGTGGCTCAGTCAGTTGAGCGTCTGACTTTGGGTCAGGTCATGATCATGGATCGTGGGTTGAGCCCCACGTTGGGTTTTCTCCTAGTACCATGGCGCCTGCTTCAGGTTCTCTGTCTCCCTCTCTCTCTGCCCCTGCCCCTCCCTCAGATATAAAAAACACAGATGCCGCCTCAGTGGAGTTGGAGTAGAGCAAGGTCAAAGGTCTGTACTTCGAGCAAGCTCACCAGGAGAGGCCATGTGCCCCTGAAATGTTACATACTCACTCCAATCTCAAACGCGGATCAGAAGACAATAAATGAGGGACCCGTCCAAGAGTGAAGGGCGCTGATCTGGGTGCAGTGAATCTGTCTTTGCTGTGTTTCCCAGATCTGCCTACTCAGGAACCTTGATGTTGAGAAAACAAAGGGCCCTCTAAAAATCTAGACCAATCCTCCCCTCCCCCTCCCTCCTTTCTTCCTTCCTGAGTCAGCCCAGACTGGAGGCAGGAGAGGCATAGAACTTGTCACAATGCATGATCGTGGACTGGAGGTTTCTGCTAGAAAGCATCATTGGGCAATTATTAAACTCTGAATGAAGGCTTGGGTAAGAAGCACCTGGGAGTTCTTGGTTGGAATTTGCAACTTCCCTGGAAACTGGAAACTAAGGCTTTGTGGCAACACCTCACCATCACCTTGGTGATGTAGTAAGGCTCTTCCGAGGCTAGAATCCTGAAACGTCAGAATGTGCCTCTTAGCACTTAAAAAAAAGCCTCATATCAGGTCTCTGGAATACCTTATAGTTGGAAGTCCACACTGCCTCCTCCATGAAAAAATATTTATCAAACTCAGGAAATTAACATTGATATGGTACTATTTAATCTATGGGTCAATTTTCCCAATGTCGTCTACATAAAATTTTCAAATTTTTCAAAAAAGTTCTTTATTAATGGTTTAGGATCCAAGCCAGGATTATATATTGCATTTGGTGATCAGGTCGATTTAAACTCCTTTCATCTAGAATGTTCCTCAGCTTCCCTTTGCCATCCACGACCTTGATGTTTGTGCAAAGTACAGCCAATTGTGTAGAATGTTCCTCGGTTTGGGTTTGCCACAAGTTTTCTCGTTATTAGATTCAGGTAACGCAGCTCCGGCAGGAATGTGATGGACGGATCTCGTGGTTCTCTTTGCACGCCGGCGGAGGAGGCTCGGTGTTGGCCTGTGTCAGTCAATGTCCTTACTCTGGTCACTCAGTTATGATGGCGCCTGCCAGGTTTCTCCACTTAAAGTGGCTCCTCTTTCCTTTGTAATCAAGGAGTAACATGTGGGGGCTATTCTGAGACCATGTGACTATCCCATTTCTCATCAAGACTTCATACTTTGTTTTTGTATTATTAAAAAAAAATTGTGTTTATTTTTGAAAGAGAGAGAGAGAGCGAGAAAAGGGGCAGAGAGAGGGAGACACAAAATCCGAAGCAGGCTCCAGGCTCTGTCAGCTGTCAGCACAGAGCCCAACGAGGGGCTCGAACCCATGACCCACAAGATCATGACCTGGCTCAGGATGCTTAACTGACTGAGTCACCCAGGCACCCCAAGCCTTTACACTTTATTTTTGGCTTCTGCTGGTGTTGTGCCCGGAAACAAGTATTATGATGGTTGCCAAACAGTACTGCCTTCCTCGGAAGACTAGAAGCAAGTGTGTATCAAAGGACTTTGACTTAGTTGTTGTATTTCAAGGAAAATAATCTCCTGAGTCAATTCTATCTCAGTAAACCCAGAGGAGAGGGAGAGAAAAAAATCCCAAGGAAACAATACGAGATGTGAACAAAGATTTAGGTGCAGAGATTTTCATGGCAACATTACTGATAAGAACAAAATTTAGAGGTCACCTAAGTCAAGCAATATGAAAAACTGATACAAGAAATATGAAGCAACCATTTAATACAATGTTTCTGAATTTTTTTTTACTTTGAAGACGGATAATGTTAAGTAACAGAAGATATGCTATAAAATTACATTTGGCAAAATGCAGTTCATCATCCTGAGTTGGATCCTAGAACAGGTAGAAGGGCACTGTGGAAACAGTGCAATCCAAATGAGGTCTGTAGTTGAGTGAATAGTAACGTACCAATATCAACGTCTTGGTTTGAATAAGCATACATGGAATGTGAGATATTCATGTAACAGGAAACGGGGGGGGGGGGGTACACCGGAACTCTCTCTTGGCAGCTTTTCTGTAAATCCAAACCTATTCCAAAATAAAAACTCCACCTAAAATATTGACTTGGAAGTGATGAATACATTCGTTTTCTTGACTGTGGTGAAGTTTCATAAGCGTATATGTGTCAAAACAAATTATGCACATTAAATATGTGCAGCTTACCATGTTAGCTATTCCTTAATTGAGCTGCTTTTTTTAATTCTTTTTTTTTTACACTTATTTCTTTTTGAGAGATAGAGAGAGACAGAGCGTGAACAGGGGAGGGACAGAGAGAGAAAGAGACACAGAATCCGAAACAGGCTACAGACTCTGAGCTAGCAGTCATCACAGATCCCAACTCGGAGCTCGAACCCACAAACTGTGAGATCATGACCTGAGCCCAAGTCAGACGCTCAACTGACTGAGCTACCCAGGTGCCCTGAGCTGCTTTTTTTTTTTTTTAACTGTATTTGTAAGCTCCCAATTATGTCAAACATATGTATAGAAAAAGTACTGGATGGAAATCTATCAAAATATCACTGAGTGTCGGTATTGTACCTGGTGAGATTACAAGGTGATGACTTTTATTTTTATAATTTATAATATTATATAGTGATCCTCTAATGGCCATGCAAGACTTGAATGAATGGGGGAGACTGTTATTTTTAAATGGAATGATTTGTAATCACAAAGCTTTGCTTCCCTGTCTGTACATTGTCTGGCTCTCAGGAAGAGCTAAGGACTGTTACCGTCTTTGCTCATTAAGAGAACGCGAGTAAACAAAACCTGAAAAAAGAACCAGACCCCTCATGACTGAGGCCCCGCAGAGGCCGTGTCAATGAACAGCCTTGGAAATACACACCCAGCGATCCAGAGCCGGGGTCAGTGGGCCCCAAGCTTCCCTCTGCGCGCATGCTCGTGTGTACACACTTGCACCTGCTAGAAGTTGCTAGTGAAAAGCGAATGCCCGTGTGACTCGTGGGTCACAGGTGGGGCTGCCCTGGGTGATTATGGCCGGGTGCTGGAGGTCAAGGCTCCGCCCTGGGGCCTGATGGGTACGCAGCGAGTCTGCACGGGTCAATCCACCAGCTTAAAGCCAAGCTTATCCGATCCTTCCCGGCTGGCCCTTTCCAGATCCCCTGCAGGGCTAGGAGGACATCCCTGGAAGCCAAAGAGGTGAGTGGCATTTTTCTTGTTTTCTGCGGGCTCACCCTGGTGACCCAGCCTCACACCAGGTCTCTGAGGCTCACCCAGCTCCGGGGAGCTCCCTTGCTGCTGGAGTTTGGGGAGCGGAGGGGGTCAGCTGAGAGAAGCCGGGTGGGGCTGGGCTGACCGGGGAGCAGGCAGAGAGCAGGAGCCCGGTCTCTGGGAGGGCCGCGGGGATAGCCCGCGTGGCTGGGTGCCCCAGAGACGCCGGGGCCGGATGAAGCCTTCCTAACGCTGCCGCCGGCTCCGACTCTCTGGGCTGCCCTGGGAGAGGGGCACTGGGGCTCGTGTCTGGAAACTGCTGTGCCAGAAACAGCCAGCGCCTCCCAGCTCACAACTTGACTCGCGAGACACAGACATGTGTGTCCCAGCTCTGGTGGCACGTGGGTCCCCCTCTGGCTCACCTCCTGGAAGTGAGGTGTCCCCTCCAGCAGATCTTCAGAAAGGTGGCTTGCTGGGACGTCTGCCTGGAAGGAATCGGATGAAGGACGGGTCCCCACCAGCATGTAGAAGCCCTGTGGGGGAAAGACAGGGGCCCGGGCTGGAAACTGGGTAGGAGCCCATCTCCTCTTAGGCTGAGGTAGACAATGGGCTTCCTGTCTGTCTGCCAACATGGAGAAGTGTGGGAAAACTTGGATAAAGGATGATTTTTCATGATCTGGTGCGGGCAGCTATGAAGTAAGTGACCATTACGATATAGCTGGAAAATGAGGAAAAGGTTAGGGCTGCCCAGAGAAGGGACCCCCAAGATCTGCCTGCGAGGTCAGGGAGGGCTTCCTGGAGTGGGTGGACAGGCTAGGCCTTAGCTCTTTGGAGGCAGATGTCAAGGGCGTTCACTGGCTGACAGAGCAGCTTAGCTGAGGCCCTGGGCCGGTGAAAGTAGGGAGAACCTTCCCAGAGTGAGTGTCCTCGGACTGCTGTCCGGGACCAGCAGCAGCAGCATTTACAGAGCTTGTGGGAAACCTGCCTCCTCAGGTCCTGTCTGGATCCGCCTCAAACACGCAGGGTGGGTTTTATTTTATTTTTTATTAAAAACAATTTTTTTAATGTTTTATTTATTTTTGATACAGAAGAGACAGAGCATGAGAGGGGGAGGGTCAGAGAGAAGGAGACACAGAATCTGAAACAGGCTCCAGGCTCTGAGCTGTCAGCACAGAGCCCGACGTGGGGCTCGAACCCACGAACGTGAGATCTGACCTGAGCCGAAGCCGGAGGCTTAACCGACTGAGCCACCCAGGCGCCCCTCAGGGTGGGTTTTAACGAACTCGATTTTAATAGATGCTCCTGGGGATGCTCGATGCATGGGAAAGTCTGAGAAGCACCGCCTGGCTATTTAGCCGCTGAAGTGTCTGTGCCCGGGGAATGTCACCTGCCTGTCTAGACCACAGCAGGCGGAGATGCTTCAGGGCCTGAAGTTTATGCGGTTTGGTGGGTCTGTCTAGGAACTCCTTGAAGCTAGGGGTGCCTGGGCGGCTCAGTCAATAAAGCACCCCAACTTTTGATTTTGGCTCTGACACTTACTAGGTGCTCAACTGACACTCTTTCCATATAAATGCTTTCATGGCTCTGATGATAAACCTTAATGTTGTCCTTGACCTCTCCCTCTCTCGTTCCACGTGGAATCCTCTTGCGGAAATCCTGGTAGCTATTCCTTCTATGAGCACTGGGAATTCAGTTACTGTCAGCTTGGTTGCAGCCACCGCTTTGTCTGAATGACTCCGTAGCCTAACTGGGCTCCTTCTGCTTTCTCTCTGGACTCTGGCCTCCAGCAAGCCCTGACCGCGCTTGGGACTGGGCCGTCCTCTGCTAGCGGGCTGCCCTGTGCATCACAGGACCTGCGTCAGCATCCCCGGCCTCACAGAAGCTGGTAGCATCTCTGGGGGTTGTCTGATGTCCCCAGGGAGGGTCCTATCGCCCTTGGCTGAGCAGGCCTCCCACCAGAGAGCCATTAGGAACATCTGTTCAAGACTCTCCAGACTTACAGCAGCATCCCGAGCCTGTATCTTTTCACCCTCATTCACTCCTGTTTGCCCCTTGATGGTTCACAATCCTGCCAGGTATCCCCTGGAATGTCCTCCTCTGGCTGTCCCTGGATCCAGAGCTCACCAGTCCCCTCCAGCCTTCTGTTGTCCCCTCTCCAGAGAGGCTTTCCTCGAAGGTTCCATCTCCACCAGCCCCTCTGGTTCCATGGTGTGAAACCCGTGAAAGTGGACTGTGGCCAGCGCCTGATGGACCGCAGGCCCGGGGCCAGCCTCCTGGTCTTCCAGCCCCTCCCAGACTTCAGGCGTTGTGAGCCTGGGTTTTGCTCAGATGTGTGTAAAACTGCGCTATGCCTGGCACGCTCACAAACGGGACCTGCCATCGCCCTCGTCCATCTGGTCTCCACTCCATCTTCTCACGACTGAGCCTTCCCTTCCTCGGCCAGACCAGATCAGTGTGTGGAAACCTTCCTGCTCTTGTTCCCAAGTCACGCTGCAGCTTCGTGTAGGGCTTGATCCTCTCTCACCGTGCTCATCAGCATGTGTTTGGCCCTCCTGTAGTGACCCCCTCTCATCTCCGTGGCATATGAGCCTAGCCCTGGTTCCACGGGGGGAGGCTTAGCTGCCCTCTGTGGGGTGGCTCGGGCCCCAGGCTGGTTCCACCAGTCAGTGCCTGACTTCCACGGAGAGTGTGTGTTGTGCTCAACTCCTGAGTGCCTCTGCCTGGAGAGGACCCCCCTCACTGCCACTGAGGGCTTGCAGGCTGGACCCAGTGTCCCTGTCCCAGCCACCTGAATCTGGAGGGGCTGGGGGTAGCAGGGAGGGAGGTGGTCCTGGAAACTGGCATCCATAATAGACACTGAAACAGTCCCCACCTGCGGAGCCAAACCCCCTGGGACCGTGTGTCATGTTTGCCCTACTCCTTCCTGGGTCCTGTGTGCGTCGTCAGTGCTGGACCCACAGGTGGCTGCAAAGTGGTGCTTGCTTGGAGGAAACCCCTCCCGCCTTGGGAGGTGCTTCTGTGCCCGACTCTGTCATTGACTTTGTCAACTTACCTGGGTCTCTTCACCTTTCTACCTTCGTGTTCTGTGGGATGTGGGTGGGGGCACCTAGCCTGCAGAAATCCACGTGAATGCTCAGCAGAGAGCTAGTGCTCGGAGGGTGCCCGATATCCACGCCCAGCACGCTGGCCTTCAAAATGGCTCATCGCGTGTGGAATACACAGAAATGCTTTCGCCTGACCAAGTGTAGGTCTGACTCAGCCATGACCGCAGACCCCTGAGATTGTATCTGATCATCTCAGAGGTGGGGACTGAAGTATGGGGACCCTTGCGCCCCCCACCCTGGTAGTCTTGCAGGCACACAGCACCAGCCACCTGGGGAGAGCAGGGGCCACACGGGCCACACTGAAATCCCAGCCCTCCCGCTTGCTCTTTGCCTGTGGGCAAGCCTCTTCTCTGTAAAATGGAAGAAATGACCGTGAGCGGCTGTGAACATTGTCTGTGCAGAGGCCTTGGCACTGTGCCCAACACCTAGTAGGTTCTCGGGTGGTGGTTTTCTTCTTCGTTTGGGCCTAATGCTATTCTGGAAAGAAGCAGTGCCCCAGAGGGCCTTCTGGGGGCCCTGATCCTGCAGGGAGAGTTGGGAGCCCGTGTTGGTGACTGGGGGAGGAGCCTGAACGCAGAACTGGGAACAGCCTGGGAAGGGAATGGGGGCCATTAGCTCTGGCTCCAACAGCAGGTGGCGCCACTAGCAGTGAGGATTTTCCAGCAGGACCTGGACATGTGCTTTCATGAGTCCGTTTGCTGTCTGTAAACTGGAGGGGTGTGGATTGATGACGGATAGAAAGTATTGGGTACCAGGGGCCGCTCAGTAGATGGAACCTACCACTTTGTATTCTTATCCTTCTTCTTGTCATTATTTCCTGTTTGTTGCATGAGAACCGAAGTTATGCCCACCAAGGCCTGGGCTGGGGGACCTCAGAAAACCATCCCAGCGGGAAGAGGAACAGAACAGCATGATGGGATGGGTCTGTCCACGGAGTGGAAGGTACCTCTGTGGGAGGGCAGGAGGGGGAATCTGGCAATATGGATGGTGGTCAGGGTCCCTGTGTAGAGTTTCAGGAGGCTGAACCAAGAGCTGCCCTTTCCTATGGCCGGGACAGGGGGCTAGTTGGGCAGATTTCCTACAGAGCCGTGTCCTCTAGTAAGGTACCCCCAGCAACGTGTGGCTTTCAGGGACTCGAAATGGGGCTGGGGCACTGAAGGATGGTGAGAATTAATTAATTTTAAAACCTGATACTCGATCTAGTTATTACAAGACTTAAATATGTTCGGGACAAAATGGGTACGTGAATCTTTTTCTACAGAAAATCTTAGGAAACCGAAAACCTTTCCATAAAAGTTTAGCATCTGGATTGAGAGATGCTGTAAGTCTAAAATACCAGATTGCAA